>NC_047671.1:72047152-72347152 GCF_011762505.2 Arvicanthis niloticus | reverse complement strand
CTGTACAAACATAACTCCACTGCCAATAACAGAAATAACAGGAAACAACATTTATTTTTCCTTAATATCTCTTAATATCAATGGACTCAACTCTCCAATAAAAAGACATAGACTATCAGATTGGATACATAAACAGGACCCAGCATTTTGCTGCATACAGGAAACGCACCTTTGTGAAAAAGACAGACACTACCTCAGGGTAAAACGTTGGAAAACAATCTTCCAAGCAAATGGCCCCCCAAAACAAGCTGGAGTAGTGATTCTAATATCAAGTAAAATCGTTTTTCAACCAAAAGTAATCAAAAAAGATAAAGAAGGGCACTTCATTTTCATCAAAGGAAAAATGTACCAAGAGGAACTTGCAATTCTAAACATCTATGCTCCAAATGCAAGGGCACCCACATACATAAAAGAAACTTTACTAAAGCTTAAAGCATACATTGCACCTCACACAATAATAGTGGGAGATTTCAACACCCCACTCTCAGGTATGGACAGATCGTGGAAACAGAAACTAAACTGAGACACAATGGAACTAACAGAAGTTATGAACCAATTGGACTTAACTGACATCTATAGAACATTTCATCCTAAAACAAAAGAATATACCTTTTTCTCAGCACCTCATGGTAATGTCTCCAAAATAGACCATATAATTGGTCACAAAACAGGACACAACAGATACAAAAAGATTGAAATAATCCCTTGTACCCTATCAAACCACCATGGACTAAGACTCTTCTTTGATATGGACAAAAACAACAGAAAGCCCACATACACGTGGAAACTGAACAATGCTCTACTCAGTGATAACTTGGTCAAGGAAGAAATAAAGAAAGAAATTAAAGACTTTTTAGATTTAAATGAAAATGAGGACACATCATATCAAAATTTGTGGGACTCCATGAAAGCAGTACTAAGAGGAAAAATCATAGCTCTAAGTGCCCACAAAAAGAAAATGGAAACCGCATACATTAATAACTTGGCCACACACCTGAAAGTGTTAGAACAAAAATGAGCTAATATACCCAAGAGGAGTAGACAGCAGGAAATAATCAAACTCAGGGCTGAAATCAACCAAGTTGAAACAGAAAGAACTATACAAAATATCAACAAAGCCAGGAGCTGGTTCTTTGAGAAAATCAACAAGATAGACAAACCCTTAGCCAGACTAACCAAAGGGCGCAGAGACAGTACTCAAATTAATAAAATCAGAACTGAAAAGGGAGATATAACAACAGAAACAGAGGAAATTTAAAAAATCATCAGATCCTACTACAAAGGCCTATACTCAACAAAATTGGAAAATCTGGATGAAATGGACAATTTTCTAGATAGATACCAGGTACCAAAGTTAAACGAGGAGCTGATAAACCATCTAAACAGTTGCATAACCCCTAAAGAAATAGAAGCAGTCATTAAAAATTTCCCCATCAAAAAAAGTCCGGGGCCAGATGGTTTTAGCGCAGAATCCTATCAGACCTTCCAGGAAGACCTAACACCAATTCTCTTCAAACTATTCCACAGAATAGAAACAGAAGAAACAAATACCCAATAGAAAAAATAGAAACAATACCCAATTTGTTCTATGAAGCTACAATTATGCTCATACCTAAGCCTCACAAAGACCCAACAAAGAAAGAGAGCTACAGACCAATCTCTCTTATGAATATTGATGCAAAAATACTCAATAAAATTCTCGCAAACCGAATCCAAGAACACATCAAAGCAATCAACCATCATGATCAAGTAGGCTTTATCCCAGGAATGCAGGGATGGTTCAATATTCAGAAATCCATCAATGTAATCCACTACATAAATAAACTCAAAGAAAAAAACCACATGATCATCTCACTAGATGCTGAGAAAGCATTTGACAAAATTCAACATCCCTTCATGTTAAAAGTCTTGGAAAGATTAGGAATTCAAGGTCCATACCTTAACATAATAAAAGCAATATACAGCAAGGCAGTAGCCAACATCAAACTAAATGGAGAGAAACTTGACGCAATCCCACTAAAATCAGGGACTAGACAAGGCTGCCCACTCTCACCCTACCTATTCAATATAGTACTTGAAGTCCTAGCCAGAACAATTAGACAACAAAAGGAAGTCAAAGGGATACAAATAGGAAAGGAAGAAGTCAAAATTTCACTATTTGCAGATGATATGATAGTATACTTAAGTGACCCTAAAACTTCCACCAGAGAGCTCCTAAACCTGATAAACAAATTTAGCAAAGTGGCTGGATATAAAATCAACTCAAACAAATCAGTAGCCTTCCTATACTCAAAAGATAAACAGGCTGAGAAAGAAATTAGGGAAATGTCACCCTTCACAATAGTTACAAATAATATAAAATATCTTGGAGTGAATCTAACCAAGCAAGTGAAAGATCTGTATGACAAGAACTTCAAGTCTCTGAAGAAAGAAATCGAAGAAGATCTCAGAAGATGGAAAGATCTCCCATGCTCCTGGATTGGCAAGATTAATTTAGTAAAAAATGGCAATCTTGCCAAAAGCAATCTATGGATTCAATGCAATCCACATCAAAATTCCAAATCAATTCTTCATAGAGATAGAAAGAGCAATTTGCAAATTTATTTGGAACAACAAAAAACCCAGGATAGTGAGAACTATTTGCAACAACAAAAGAACTTCTTGGGGAATCACCGTCCCTGACCTCAAACTATACTACAGGGCAATAGTGATAAAAACTGCATGGTATTGGTACAGAGACAGGCAGGAAGATCAATGGAATAGAATTGAAGATCCAGAAATGAGCCCACATACCTATGGTCACTTGATCTTTGACAAAGGAGCTAAAACCATCCAGTGGAAAAAGGACAGCATTTTCAGCAAATGGTGCTGGTTCAACTGGAGGTCAACATGTAGAAGGATGCAAATCAATACATTCTTATCTCCTTGTACAAAGCTCAAATCCAAGTGGATAAAAGACCTTCATTTAAAACCAGATACACTGAAACTAATAGAAGAGAAGGTGGGAAAGACCCTCTAATACCTAGGCACAGGGGAAAAGTTCCTGAACAGAACACCAATGGCTTATGCTCTAAGATCAAGAATTGACAAATGGGACCTCATAAAATTGCAAAGCTTCTGTAAGGCAAAGGATATTGTCAATAAGACAAAATGGCAACCAACAGATTGGGAAAAGATCTTAACCAATCCTACATTCGATAGAGGGCTAATATCCAAGATATACAAAGAATCCAAGAAATTATACTCCAGACAACCATATAACCCTATTAAAAATGGAGTACAGAGCTAAACAAAGAATTCTCAACAGAGGAAACTTGAATGGCTGAGAAGCACCTTAAGAAATGCTCAACATCCTTAGTCATCAGGGAAATACAAATCAAAACAACCCTGAGATACCACCTCACACCAATCAGAATGGCTCAGATCAAAATCTCAGGTGATAGTAGATGCTGGCAAGGATGTGAAGAAAGAGGAACACTCCTCCATTGTTGGTGGGAATGCAAGCTGGTACAACCACTTTGGAAATCAGTCTGGTGGTTCCTCAGAAAACTGGACATAGCATTACCTGAGGATCCAGCTATACTACTCCTGGGCATATACCCAGAAGATGCTCCAACATATAATAAGAACATATGCTCCACTATGTTCATAGCAGCCTTATTTATAATAGCCAGAAGCTGGAAAGAATCAAGATGTCCCTCAACAGAGAAATGGATACAAAGAATGTGGTATATCTACACAATGGAGTATTACTCAGCTATTAAAAATAATGAATTTGAGAAATTTTTAGGTAAATGGATGGACCTAGAAATTATCATCCTGAGTGAGTTAACCCAATCACAAAAGAACACACAGGGTATTTACTCACTGTTAAGTGGATTTTATCCCAAAATCTTAGAATAGTGAAGACTCAACCCGCAGACCACATGAAGCTCATGAAGAAGGAAGACCAAGAGGGGATGCCTCAGTTCTACTTAGAATGAGTAACAAAAATACTCAAGGGAGCAAATATAGAAACAAAACATGGGACAGAAACTGAAGGAGGGGCCATCAGGAGACCATTCCACCTGGGTATTCATCCCATGTACAGTCACCTAAGCTAGACACTGATGTGGATGGCTGGAAGTGCATGCTGTCAAGAATATGATATAGCTGTCTACTTAGAGGTCTGCCAAAGACTAACACATTCAGAGGACGATGTTCACAGCTAACCACTGATATGATCAAGGGTTTCCCAAAGGAGAACTTAGAGAGAAGACTGAAAGAGCAGAAAGGGTTTGTGACCCCAGGAGGAAAGCAACAATACAAAACAACCAGAGCCCCCCCAGGGTCTAAACCGCCAGCCTGAGAGCGCATAGGGAGGGACCCATGACTCCAGAGGTATATGTAGGGGAGGATGGCCTTGTCGGGCATAGGTGGGAGAGGAGTTTCTTGGTCCCATAAAAAACGAACACAGAGTAGGGGGGGGATGTGAGGGTGGAGAGGGGGTGGGGGGGTATGTGTGGGCACTGCCTCATAGAAGCCTGAGGAGGGGGATGGGATAGGAGGTTTCTGGGTGGTGGGAGGAAGTGGGGTAAGGGGATAAAATCTGAAAGGTAAATATAATACCCAACTTAAAAAAAAAGAGAGATGAAAAAAGGGGAAAAAGGAGAAAAAAGAGAAAAAAAAAGAAAAATAGGAGATTTAATAACACAAAGGGAAGGATTTAGAAATTTAGGAGGCAGTTTATGTTAATGGAAACAGCATCATAGAAACTGGAAAATCACACCCTCATAGAAGCACAAGTAGGGGGGATGGAATAAGGAGTTCCTGGGTGGTGGGGGAAATGGGATAAGGGGATAAAATTTGAAATGTAAATATTACAACCAATTTTAAAAAGGGAAAAAAAAGAAAAGTTGTTAGAACCAACATCTTTAAAAAAATGTCAGCCCTCTAGGAAAAAAAATTTTTTTTGATGCTAAAACTTGTTCTGAGAATTGTATATTGCAGAATACACAGCCTTGGTGTATCTACTCATCAAGCATACTGAGCAGACCTGCCCAAACCTCCGATGTCCTGGAATTCCATCTGGATGCAGTAAAGACACAGCATCAGAGGCTTATCAATTTGCTCTTCCCCCCACCCCTCTTCTAATATCTAAACGCCTGTAATCAGCTTGAAGAATTTAAAGAAGAGTCAGCACCCCTATTCCCTGGGCTTGGGGACTAAGGTGGTTAATATTGGTCTGTCTTTCTAGGGAAAAGTAGTGGTTTTGGTGGAACAGGGAGGATTAGCTAGGACTTATTGCATAGCCATAACCTATTGGTAGAAATCTGTATAATTATTATCAAGATGAAGTTATAATTTCTTAAATGATACAAAATTTACTTTGATTTCAAATTTAAGGTTTTCATTGGTATGAGCTTCTTATTGATATAAAAGTGAGTTGAATATTGATACTCTCATGGGCATTGTGCCTGTACAACACATTTAGGAATACAAGGCTTAGACCCAGTCCTTCTTTAACTCTCTTAACTGATTTGGGATGGTCAGCCTGTGAGTTAAGGGACTATAGCAAATTCATGGCTTTGAGTTTTTTCTTTTAGAGTGTTTTCCATATTTTATTTAGAAATAGCTGAGAGGAGTTAACAGGCAATAGTCCAGGTTACCTTACATAGATAGTTGGTTTTCAAAACGTCAGAAGTCCATAGAATTGACATTACAAATATTTCTATATTAATGTTCATTTTGATTAGAGACGTGTCTGCTCCTGACAGCTTCCTGTCGTGAATTCTAAGAAGAAATTGAGCATCCTTGGAGTTACTCCAGTTGTGATGAGACAGCCACTAGGCAAGAATTACCTCTTTCCATCTACAGACAAATTACTGTCCAGAAAAGGACACACTTGCAGAATAGTCGACTGATTATATCTACCTAGACAGAGTAATCAGCCCTTAATAATTCTGCATCACTAAGGTCTGTCAGATGATTCTGGGCCAGAAGGCTGAAGATTTGATGCTCCAACATTCAGTAGTATAGGGGTTTTCCAGGTGTTCAGTGGTCTCTATAAATTGGCTAAGTTTTAGAAGCTAAGCTTAGTGCTTCCCATAATTTCAGATAACTCAGTCATTCTGGATTTCTAACAGGGTTGAAGACCTATAGTCTCATAGCTAATCCTGTCTATTTACTTTGAGAGAAAAGATTTGAGTAGATGGTTTTCAACTGACATTCATTCTAAAGCCAAGAAAAAAGACAGGTTCAAAACTAAGTGTTTTAGTTAGGAGAGATGACAGAGGTTCTGGTTAGTCAACAAAATGATGGACTGGGTATTAGGACTATCTTGTACCTCACTGGTACAATTAGGAATAACTATGCTCTAATTGCATTTTGAGAGAAAAGTTTTATTCTAACAGGAAGGGTGAAGCTAGGTGATGAGAGAGAGAAAGAGAGAGAAAGAGATGTGGGTCATGGAGGCGGATGTTCACGTGTCTCCACCAGTCAAAGATAGTTTATATATCTAGGTTGTTTATTGGGTTACACTTTTGATTGAGCATTACCAAACTTATAAAGCCTTTGACTAACATTTTAAAAAATGTATAAAAGCAAAAAGGAAAAGGGGGCATGGGATAGGGGTTTTCTAAGGAGGGGAAATGGGGAAAGGCGATGGCATCTGAAATGTAAACTTTTAAATATGTATGTCATATATATATATATATGACATACATATTTAAAAGACAGTTTGATGACACATCCACTAAGTAAGATGACACTAGGTTCTCCCTTAGGGCTTATGATCCAAGCCATAGAATTTTGACCAGGTTTATAGTCTAAGTCATGAATTCTCTCCCGAGAGGCAGTCCTCAAATCTTATACAGAAGCACCTGGTCTCTCTCATCACCTTTGTGTCAGTATTACACTAGTGAGCACACTTTGTCGGGCAGTTTGGTATCACAACTATGCAGGGTTCATTTCTAGATAAATCCACTGATGGTATTTTCTCCCCTGGTGACCTCCATAGCACCTTATGAAACTCTGAAAGCTTGCCAGCAGGGACAGAGAGCCTTTTAAAGCTTGGTTTCTCTATGTCCTGCGACTAAAGTGTGCTGTGTTTTCAGCAACAGGATCTCACCTTCTAGCTCTAAAAGGAAACTAAGAGTAATGACGTTGTCTGTGTTCTTCTGGATGCTTCTGGTACATCCTGACTCACAGTTCATGGGGAGCCCACAATCTCTCTCTCACTCTTCTTGTTTTACCTTATAGCTAAGCTGCTCTTGAACAAATAATCCTCCTGCCTCAGCCTCTCAAGTCCTGCAATTACAGTTCTATGCCATCATGCCCAGCTGTCTTTATGTCAACAATAGCATCCTTTGGTAAATGAGAAAATAATAGTGCAATCTTTAAAAATTTATACAAATAGAGTTTATTATTTTAATAAAATATAATTTAGGAAAGGTTAATTGGATATGTTTTTAATTATTGACAAATTGATTGCAAGTAATAAGCAGCTCTCAAAACATAGTTATTCACAGATTTTTCCAAGTTGGTAAATTTTCAATATCCCATTGTATTGCCAGGGCACTGTGTTTGGAGTACCTGTATAGAAGATATGTCTGGCCATAGGACATCACACACTTCACCCTGTGTCCAGCATTGTGAGCCTGTGTGGGAAGGGGAAGAGGGAGCCAGAGCTCAGAGAATTGAATGTGAGATGTGAGATGTTCCTCACAGGCTCACCTGTTTGGTCCCCAGCTGGTGCTTTGGTTTGGAAAAGTATGGCACCTTTTAGAGGTGGAGTCCTATTGGAGAAAGGAGGTCATGGGGGTGGGCCTTGGGACTTGATGGCCCAGCCCACTTCCTGTTTACTGTCCGCTTCCTGCGTGTGGATGCAGTCTTTGACCCGAACCTGTGACCATGCCTTCTCTGCCATGATAGACTGCATCCCTTTGGAACTGACACCAACCCTTTTCTCCCTTAAGTCAGTGTATTTAATCACATTTCAGGAAAGGAAATGAAGATTTGCTGTCAATGGGCCCTGCAATATGCTCCTTTTTCTCAGTCATCATCTTTGACTTTCAATTTCAGGGGAAAAGTAACAGGGTAAACTTTCCATCTTTCTTGACCCCTGCCAGCCTACCCTTAGACAGGTCTAAGATGGTTTTGTGTACATGAATAGTACATGGAAGAAAATTCTGAAGAAATATATCAAATCTTCCAAGTGCTGCTGAAGTGATTGCCTTGAAATACATTCACAAGACTTGAACTGCTGTACTTTTCCATGTCTTTGGACAAAGTGCCAAGAGACATTTCACATGGAGAATGTGACACTTCACTCAGAAGGACTAGGGTTGAAAGGTAGATGATGCTACCTTTACATGCCTGGTCACATGACTGTGACCTGGATACTTGAAATCTGATGACAAGGCTGTCTGTGACCTTCAGGATGATGTCTGAAGAAGAACTCTGCACAGTGCTCAGTCCACAATCAGCTTCCTGTAGCTACTAAAGCAAAAGCCAAAGACAGAATGCTTCCAAGAGCATAATCCCTGGAGAAAAGAGAGTGACGTGAAAAATAGTCTCTAAAAAAGTCATGGAGTGAGGAAGAGCTGTGCTCTGATAAAACACAGTCAAGATCCTATTGGATAATACAATGAATTAGAGGACCAAGTCCAAGGATGTAACTTGCATGAAACTTTTACAGGTGTAGTTAGGATGTTTATTGATTAAAGTCTTGGGAAGATGGCTTTCCGAACCCCAGTTAGAATTTTATTGCAATGTCATGAAAGTGTTCCTGTCCGTTCACCTTTGGTATCTTGCTTGGACCGAGAATCCTCAACTGGAGAGCGCCTTTCCACTGGTTAGATGGAACTTCTTTCCAGATAGCAATGCGGAAGGCAGATGAGCCCCTGCCCTTCTTCTGTTTTCTCTTTGGTAGCTTTGTGGAACTGTGTGGACCTGTCTATGTAGTGCGCTCCCGGCATGGACAAAGCTCATGTGCGGCTTTTTTGGTTCTTCCTTCTCTCACATCTCTTATTAGATCATTTTAGAAATGTCACTCCAGAGAGAAGATGAAGCTGTCTGAGACACAACATTGAGACTCACCATGAGGCCCCAGGAAGTGAGAGAGTGACCCCACACTACCATATAATGAGTCGCATCCATATGTGTGACTATACAGAAATGTTCTAGTATTATTCTTGTTCTTATGATGCCTTTTCAAGAAGGGCCTTTCCTAATTGGCTGTTTAAAGGTGTTTAATTTATCAGGAGATCCTTCCTTCCTTCCTTCCTTCCCTCCTTTTCTTTCTTTCTTTCCTTCTATAGGGTCTCACTGTGAAGCCCAGCTGGTGTTGAGCACATAGTTCCCACAATCTTTCAGCCCTGGAGTTCTTGAACTGTAGGCATGTTTATATCACTATGCTAGGCCAAAGAAGAAATTTTGATTAAAACAACAACAGTAGCAGGTGAACCCATGTAGAATTTGGCCTTGGAGCCAGACTACTGAGCCACTGGCTTCCCATTTGGAAGATGTACCTATGGTTCCTTGAATTTACTCATTGCTTCAGTGATGTTAGACTTCTGAATTTGGGTTTCTTATTTTCAAATTTCCAAGGATGGTAGTGTTTGAGGGTAAAGCACCAATATAAAATTTAAATTCAATGAACACAGTTGTATTTTGCAGCAAATCTCTATGACTACCAGTTGTCCTTTCTGCTGCCCATCCAAATGAACAGAATATTGAATAAACTTGTCCTATGATGACTTTCAATGACATCTCCCATGGCATGGCTGCAGTCACTCATATTAAAGAGGTGCCACCCAGAGGTGTTCAAATTGCCTCTCCTCTAATTAATTACTCCTGTTCTGATGGTGCTGACTTCGGATTTCACTGCTGTGAAGAGACACCATGACCAAGGCAACTCCTACAAAGGAAAACATTTTATTGGGGTTGGCTTATAGTTTCACAGGTTTAGTCCATTATCATCATGGAAGGAAGCATTGCATCATGCAGGCAGACATGATGCTGGAGAGGCTGAGAGTTCTACATCTGTATCATCATGTTGTGGGGAGAGACTGTATGCCACACTAGGCATAGTTTGAGCATAGGGGACCTCAAAGCTCACCCCCAGTGTGACATACCTCCTCCTAATAGTGTCACTCCCTATGGGCCAAGCATTCAAACACATACCTATTTAAACCACACATCACCTTTTTTTATGCTGAGAAAGAACTGACAGGTGTCTTTCGTATGATGGAAAGGTGAGGTAGGCGTTGATAGGTAAAGGTGCACTCAGGCACAAACAACAAGCCTGAAGAAGAGAGGAGGGCAAGAGTCCTTTCTGGACTGGTGTTTACTTGCTGCCCAAGTTGTCATCATTTTTGTTTTTTTGTGAATGTTATCACTCTGCCTGTGTTATATACTTCACCATAACTGTAGTGCTAGTCACCGAGGTTTGCTCCCATTTACACAAATGGTTGCAAATACTCATAATCTTTTATTTCTATGTTCATATAAATATTCATAACTATCAATTTTAAAGAATGTACTTAATGTTTCTGAAGAAAATATTAAAGACATAAGGATTTTGAGAAAACTTACACTTTAACTTAATTCTCTAGTAATGAGAACAAAATTTAATGACTAAAGACACTAGTCTGCCTTTTGGTGAATATTTATGGAATCCCATCTGTGTTTCATGTATTATGCTCTGGGCTACAGATAAAATTGAAGAATGGGTAAGTCATGGACCACCATTAGGGCACCTACAGTCCAAAAGAACAGACCTGGTGTCATAAAATTATGGCCTACTGTGGCAAGTTGACAACAGGAAAATGACAGGGTAGGACACAAAGCCTGCACCGAGGATGCTGTTCACAGGAATCCTGGAGAAAAGGAACACTTAGTGTTATTCTGTCCAGGTTAAGAGCTTCCGAAATGCTCTTATGCATTCCTCATATACTGTCTGTTTTTAGCATTTCTAAACAATCATTAAGCTACCTATCAAAGCTAAACATTTTATAATGTAATATCCTTTACTGTTACCAAAGCATTTGTATGCATTTCAGATGAGAGGTTGACCTTGAAGGGACTGAGGAGTATGTCCTAAGTCACAGAGCTGGCTCATTGACAGATGGAAGGTTGTGACCAAGACCTTCCTAAGTGCTTGAGGTCTGAGTGTTTTTCTACATCACTGTGCTGAGAAGACTCCTGATGCCATTTCACAAGTACTCTTACTAGGGTTACTGCATTGGCCACTGAGCTATTTGGACCGTCATTCTGCACATTCCTTGTCTATTACAGACCATTCCTTCCCTGTGTCCTCTGTCTGCTAGGCAAGTGTTGCTGTCCCCCAGCTCTTCCCTCTCCCCACTCTGGGAAATCACACTGATGTTCAAGGCGTGCCTTCCATGTAAGAGAGATTTTCTAAATCTACATTCAACTCTAAGCTCTCCCTCTGGTGGTCTCTGACAAATATACCAACTAAATGTTTAGCCTGACTCCTGGATGCTCTGAACTACCACATTGGCTCAATTCTCTCTTCTCTCGCCCACAGAAAGCTAGAATTGTCTTTGTGATCTTAACTCTTGTATTGACACCATCTTCCCAGACTGGCAGCATTAAAACCAAAGAGTTTACTTCTGTCTCTTCATGCACTACCTCAAACTGAATCAACATGTCTTAAATTGGTCTCCTAAATCTATTTTTAAAAATTTGTTCTTCTCTCTTTCTCATTGCCAGTGCCTTGTGTATTTAAATAGTGTCTCCAGTGTGACTCCACATTTCTTGAGAACACACTGAGGACTATGGTTTATCTATTCATGCATTCACCCACTAGTTAAACTCCACAAAACTTACGAAGATAAGATTTTATCACCTCAGGAAAAAGTGTGTTTATCCTTCTTTAAAATTTAGCTTGACCTTGACACCTTAGCCCCTGTTCTGTACCATATAGATTAATTACTCCATAGCTCTTAAGCCATAGAGTCTTCAGACTAGATATTGAGTGGTTATGTAGCTGAAATATGAAGATTAAACAATGAGTTTTCAAAGGGTGATTGGGCGGAGCTGAGGAGATGGCCCAGTGGGTCAACTGCTTGCCACTCAAGCTTGAGTACATGAACACAGAGGCACAAATGTATAAAGCAGAGGCTGGTGCAGACCAGGAAGCTCACTAGCTTGTTTTGGTTTCAGAGCCAATTGTTTTATTACTATAATAATTATTATTGTTGTTGTTTATCTATTACTATTAAATACCCACTCCTCTGAATTGCATATACTCCAAAACTAGCAATTGTACTTATGTAAGATGCTCTGAGCCTGGAACGCAGATGGGGACAAGCTGAACAGTCCCACTCTGTGTGGCCTTGGTTGATGTCAGTCATGCTACAGAATTGAGTCAGTGGGTTGAGCTAAAGAAAAAACTTCATACACCTGACTGGCACCTCAAGATCCCTGGTGGCCACTCTTTCTCCTCTCCTGTCCTCCTTTCTCTCAGCTCCCTGCTTTGAGCATCTTTACAGCGTGCTCTATGAGCTTCACAACAGTGATACATCATCAAAGCTTACAGGCCATAATCTACCAGATGCAGCAGCAAGCAAGAGACACAGCCTCAGAGGTGAGGACAAGTCTGAGGCTGTCCTCAGCTTCCACATGTGCACCAAGGAATGCACACATCCACACTTACACCCTCACATGCAAGCATGTAAAAAACATACAGACATCATACAAACATATTCAAATATAAAAAAAATAAGTTCTTTTCTCAGGGATTTTTTTTTCTTGTCTTGTTAATTTCCAAATGGTTCCAATTCTGCTCATCTTTATTCATTTCATTAAAGGCTATTTGATAAATAAGACATCAAACATATTCATAAACATTTCAGAAAATAAAAACTCTTTTTATAAGTTACAAATATTTCACACAATTAACAACAAGGAAAAAATCTGTCAGAATTATCAGAGATATTGTTGCCGAGACATTACCATAGTTTGAGATTTCTACAGTTGTTTCTAGAAAAGCCTGATAAACCATATCTATGCAAATGGTCCAGATATCTTTTATATCCAAACTTTAGGCTCCTATTTACTAGAAACATAGTAGTTTGAGGAGAAGTTTAGCTCTTTACAAACTGTTGGTAAAACTCATTGCTTAATCTTCATATTTCAGCTATATAACCACTAAATATCTAGTCTGAAAACTCTATGACTCAGGAGCTATGGTACAGAAAAAGGGCTAAGGCGTTAGCCCTCTCACTGTTGCCTAGAGAATGAAGTTTCTCATGTGAATTTGGGGGACATAGTCAAATCAATATGGGTAAATTATCTGTTGAATTGGGTATCTGCAAGGGGCAAACCTGGCAGAGCAAGGATTAGATGAGTCTGAACAGGGAGTTTATAATCTGATTAATGGGTCTCTGGTTCATCCTTAGCCTAGGAGTGAGGACCTTGCTTCTAGCCCTGGTGGTCTGTGGAAAGGTGGAAGGGAAAGTTGTGTTCATACACTGTTAGCTGTTAGTGGATTTTCTGTTCCACTGTCAGGTATACTGGACCCTTTGTTCTTGCTGAACTGGTGATCTTAAATAATTTTCCATGTAGTGTTGGGTGGATGGGGAAAGATAGGCAACTGGAAAGCCCGGGATTACAGGAATGCTGTTTCTTGATCTGAGAAAAGCTCATGACTTTACCAACTAAAACTAGAAGAAACACATTCTGATTTTGTTTGCCCAACCCTAAGAAAGCATACAACATGGAGAGACCAAGGGAATGCCACTTCAGGGGACCCTGGTCCCAGAGAAGAGAGTAGAGACAGTTCCTAAAATGCTCAGAAACTTTTTTACTGTGGAAAAAAAATCTGCAGTTTCTCTTAACCTGTGTTGTGTGCCAGGGGCAATTACATCTTCTCCAAGTAATGAGTTAAGCACCCTTCTTGGCAAGTGTCCCCCCTTTTGCCTGAGTTTGTTGGTGTGGAATTCTCGGAGGTCTTGGTAAATTGCATTTACTTAAGTTTTTGAGGTATGGAGATTGACAGGAAAAGTCCTCTTGTTGGCTGTGTTTCTGTGTGAGTTGCTAAGGGGTGGAAAATGAGGCCAGTCACCTGGGCTCCGTCACTGTCCCCATGAACTCTTCTCCTCAGGTGATAAAGAATGAAGTAGGCCTAAGGTGACTAAAATGAAGGGCATCATCCTTCAACAGCGCAGGGAAGGAGAAAGATGGAGTTGTAGAGAACCAGTGGAAAGATCCAGAATGTTTGCTCTCTAACTTGGAAGCCTATAATATGTCTTCTTGTGATAATAATTCTGAGTTTTTATATAATTCTAGCTTTGTAAAATTATTAAAAACTAAAAAAATAAACCATGTAATACTTTATATAAACACAAGTATTAATGCCTTTCACATCTATACGTGTATATCTGATGTGAATATTTTAAGTCTATTTGGGGATGTTGTCAACAATTTTGTCCCCATTTCTTTCTAGGTATTTGGATATTTTGGTTTTCTACATCTTCCTAGGGCATCTTGGTATCTAAGTTTCATTTCTTGTTGCTGTGATAAGAATACTCTGACTTAGGGGAGAAAGGGTATATTTTAACTCTCAGATCAAAGTACAGTTCATTGTGTCTGGGAATCTAAGGCAGCAGGACTTTGAAAGCATCCGTAGTGAGAACAAAAACCAAGCACGTGCCTGCTTGGTCTGAGCTGGCTGTCTCAGTTTTCCAGTCTTAGATACCTGGCCCGGAAATGTGTGTCACCCAGTGTGATAGATCTTCCCACTGTAATTAATGTAATGAAGATACACCCCACCCTACCCCACATCACTGTCTCCAAGAATACCCAGGACCCTGCTTCCAGGTGATTCCTGACTCTAGATTCTGTCAAGGTCGCAATACAAACCACCACATTTGGAAATTTATGTTTTCATGAAAATCAGCCATTTTCTTAAGACTAATGGATACCTTCTGTATTTGTTTCCTCCTGTGTAAGTCTTGATTAAATCTGTTTTAAGATTTTTTTTTTATTCAACAAAGTGACTTCAAGATTTAAAATTTTCTTTATTTTGACCAAATTTTGAATTTTTTTATGTTTTTCTTTTCATGGTATTGGGGGATTGAGCTCAGGGTTTTCATGTGTCAGGCAAGAGCTCTACTGCTGAGCTGTATCCTCAACACAAGATTTATTATTTAATCTAATTTCTGTTTTCACAATACATATATTTTTAGTCTGCTCTTTATTAATCCCTTCAGTGTTCCTCCCAGGATGGAATTTTCTAATATATTTACCCGGATGCCTTGTAAATGTCCCCATCCCTTCCTGTTTGTTAAGCAAAATGCTTTACTGGTTTTAACATAAAACTTCTTTGTGTTCAGCCTGTGTCTTTGATCCCCAGCAGCAGGGACGGGGTCCTCTGCATTATGTTCTCTTTCCTAGGGACTTAGTATTGTTTGCACCCCCTAGGGGTGTGTATGAGAGAAAGACAGAGGGAAAGAGAGAGGTGAGGAGGGAGAGGAAGAGGGAGATGGAGGAGAGAGAGGTGAGGAAGAAGAGGGAGAAAAAAAGAAAGAGGGAGATGGAGAGGTGGTGTCACATTTATATAATACACAGTCACGTTTCCCAGGCCTGGAAGTAGCGTGTTCATTCTTTCTGTTTATATTGCCTTGACTGGATTCAGTCACATGACCCCACCACCCTGCAAGGGAGGCTGGATAATGTAGTTTTGTAATGGTCTCAGTAAAATCTAGAAATAGATACTTGGTGAACACCAAAGGGTTCTTCCAAATCCTCAGCTATGCTTATGGTCCTTCCCCCACTGATAATCACTTATCGGAAAGCATGGATTTTCTTCCAGGCAATGCTTATGCACTCTGTCCTGTCCCCTGTCTAAACATTCATATGACCTTGTGTTGTATGTGTAGGTTTCTTCCTCAAAAGCACACACCTAGATTGAAAGTTATCTGTCAGCACCAGTATTTCAGTTGCAGGGTTTTAGTTATAGAAACTTCTTGTGATCACAGGTATAGACATTTTCTAGAATTTTGTCTTATATCTATTTTTATTATGGTTTTCATGTTTCCCACTTTCCTTGACTTTTAATAATTGATTCAATTTTGACCCCTTTCCATGATTTGGACACAACCAATTTTATTCTTTAAGTATAACTCTAGTAACTTTACTACATCTAGATAGTTTAACAAGTTCAAATTTATTTCATTTCTAAAATTTCCCCTTTATGAAAGCATAAAGACTTTAGAATTCTTTAATTCCAGCCATGCTAACTATTTTATACTTATTTTACTTTTTGGGGTGGGGTGAATTTCATACCCAAACACTGTACTTACCTCATTTCACCCCACTAGTTCCTTCTATGTCTCCCCCCAAGCCCTCTCAAGTTCACAACCTTTCTTCTTTAATTATGATTGTTATATTTACACACACATGCACATACACATATATAAATGCAACCAGCTGAGTCCATTTTGTGTTGCTCTTATGTATATGTGTTTACAGCTGAGCACTTTGGATTGGAGAGGCTGTCAGGAGGCTTGTCTCTGATCTTCTTTCTCAGTAGCTGTTAATTGCCTGTAGCTCTTTATCTAGGGGAAGGGCCATGTGAGATTTTCCTCACCTATGTTGGCAAGTCAATAGGTGCTATCATTTTTCTGGCAACCACATGGTTGGTATTTCATGTGTACAGCATCCTGTTCTGTATAGAAGACACTCTCTCCATTAGCAGACCTCCTGGTCCCTTGGCTCTTACAATCTTTCCACCTCTTCTTTTACATTCCCAGAGCCTTATCTTTTTAATTCTTTGGGAATTTCATACACACCGCCAATGTGTTTAGATCATAGTCACAAATGCCCACCCACACCTTCAATACTATTGATCAGTACTGATGAAAAGGTTTATAAACACAGGGCCCCAAGGTTGCCTGGTGACTGGCTTTCTTCCTTAGATTTCACACTGCTTTCTGAGGCCGGGATGCTGCAGGTCAGCATCTAGCACATTCTGTCTCTGCTCCATGCTGTACTATGTCTGTGAACAGTTTCTGGTGCACGCTGAGATCCATCAGCAGGTTTTCCTCATCTTCTTGTCCTTGTGATTTCATACTAATGTGCAGGAGAGACCAGGGTTGCTTCACATTTTGCCCTTAGCAGAGCTATGATAGAAAGTAAAAGAACAAAACCCAGGTAAGTAATTTTTAAAATTTTCTTTGAAATAAAAAAATATTAACCCAAGTACCTGTGACCTTCTGTTAAAATTTATGTAGGCTGTTAGGTGACAAACACAGGATTATCCAGAGTGTTCAGTGGCAACATTATGTAACAAGGCTGGTCCTTTATGTACCTGAAAGCTTGCTGAACAGTGTCTGCATCATGATACGGTCTTCTTCATGACAAACAAAGTCCTTTAAAGAGAGGTCTACTCACAGCTCTGCAGCAAGCACACCTTTGCTTAGGCAATAGTTTGTCAATAATTAGTCTGAGCAGAAATAGAAGCTATGGAAAACAAGGCTTCAAGGAAACCTATTCTACTAAGGCTGAATTTTAATAGAATGGTTAAGATTCAAATTTACACTTTAAAGAAACAAACTCTTGAAACCAGAGGTTGGGCCACAATGGTCTTACACAAAAATTTACGTGTGAAGCCAGAGTGCAGATGCTACCCCTACTGAGCTCTGATAGCATTTGTGGCATTGCCTCGCAGGGCCTTTCTCCTTAGCTGTAGCTGAGTCCCATGAATAGGTAACAGGCCTTGCCTCTTCCTATCCTATCAAGTATGTCTCTACCGTCCCCAAGAGCTCACTGAGAACCTACCACTATGAAGGGCTGGGTTCATATGCTATATTTTTTCACAGATATTTTCAAATAATACAGGGCTTCCCAGGGAAACACAAATTAAGAATACACTTATTTACAGAAAGGATGGTGGGGTATAAAGGTAAGCTGACGGGTGTGATGATCCTTCTCAACCTTTCTATTAGCTGTATGTCATGAGCTCAACAGACTGGTTTTCTATCTACCATAATTGAAATGTTTTCAAAGACAGTGGAGGTCTGCTCTGTAGGTGTTGTACCGGTTGCATGTAAGGTTTGGTGGGGTACTTTTCTCACCAGAAGGGTTCAGGGCAATGTGGTAGAAACATCTAGAATTACAGTTCCAAGGCCAGGATCTAGATACCACTTCTATCATGCATACATTTGTGATGGTTGGTATGCTATTTTGAACCACAGATTCAATATCTCTAAATTAAAGATAGTAACACCAGAGTCATTACAAGGGGTGAACAGAAACAAAGGAGGTGGATTAGCTTGCAAACGGCGAAGTAACAGTGAACACAATCCATGTGATAAACATTTGTTTCGAGCCACATCAGCTTTATTACGGCCGACAGTCAGTTGCCAGACAGCCTTCAGTGCTGCATACCTTTTCAATCTACCAACTGGGAAGTTTATAAGAGAAAGGTTTTTTAAAAGTCTTTTTTTTGTGTAATAATACCTTTGTCTCATTGATAGGATTTAAAAATATAAGGTAGGATTTTAAACGCGTATTTTAAAAATGTTGTTTTCATTTTGAATTGTGTGTCTGTGTTGGAGGATGTGAGGGTTGTATGTGTACGGGAGTTCAGGTTCCTTCAGAGGCCAGAAGAAAGTGTCAGATCTCCTAGAGCTGGTAATGGTGAGCTGCCTAACCTGGCTTCTGAGGACCAAACTTAGGTCTTCAGCAAGTGCAGTACACGTTCTTAACCGATAATCCATCTCTCAATCCAAATAAGCTAGGATTTAGAAAAAAAAAATCAAGATGCACAGAGACTTTTTTCAACACTTGCTCCTCAGGTTTATTAATAATGAGAGAGCTGTGCCAAAGGTGTATACTTCAGTTAGAAATAATGAGAGAAAATTGTTCACAAGGTCTACTTGGTTAAGTGCAATTAAGCTAGCCTGTAATTTTTGCATTAGACTGCTGTTAGATGGAAACCAAATATTTGGAGCTACTCATTCAATAACCTACCTAGAGTAAGGAGTTTTTCATTACTGTAAACATAGGAGGGAAAAGTGTCTGTGAAACCTTTGGTCTTCTAAAATACAGGCTAATATGAGTTGATCAACAGATCAGCCTAGACATGGTCTACAGGGAGCTGTTGCCCAGACCCCTCGAATTCTGGGAGGGACGATTGCAAGGTTTGCAGTCAAGTTCTGCTACTGCTTGTGGCTCCTCTGAAAGGGTGACTATTAGACAACATAAAAAAATCCTTGACTTTTTTTTTTTCTGAACTGGGCAAGGATGCTAGGCAGATTCAGGTTAGAAGTGATGAGCAATCCTGACTCAGAAAAGCTTGTGAGTTCTCAGATGACTAAGCATTGTCCAGGAACTTCATTCAAATATCCACTCTGATTTGGGAGGAACTACAATCAGTGTGGTCCCCAGCGTGATGTCAGTGGTGCCAGCCTACATATTTCACTGAGTGGTGAGGGTGTCACTAGTAAAGAAAACATTAGCCTATTCAATTAACTAAACAAAGAACAGAAAACAGGACAAGTGTTGGTCTCAGATAATATTTGTTCTCATTGTTTATCCTAGACAGCATTAGCCTAGAACCACCTGGGGTTGGGGGAGCAGTCTTAAATGAGTAATTATCGCTACCTGGTTTATCTCTGAAGGACTTCTCTGATTGCTAACTAATATAGGAAGGCAGAGCCTATTGTGAACTGTTCTACTCCCAAGACAAGTGGTCCTGGGCTATATAAGGAAGCTAGCTGAGTAGGCACTTGACCATAAGCCAGTGTGAGCTGGAGAATAGGCCAGCAAGCAGGAGCGTATGGTTTCTGCTTCACATCACTGCTTGAGTTCCTGCCCTGAGCTAATTCAGTGATGGATTGTGACCTCAAAGTGTAAGCCAATGCCAAATAAGCCCCTTCCTCTATTCAGGCTGTTTTATCACAGCAACAGAAAGGCTACAAGAGCACTTCTCAGGAGTCAAGGCTACTCTGCTTGATGTGGGCATTTCTGGTGGTCTCTAAGTTAGCATTACTTCGAGGCTGGCTGTGCTTAGTGTGAAGACATGGCTGTGCTTGGTGTGAAGACATGGCTGTGCTTGGTGTGAAGATATGGTTGTACTTGATGTGAAAACATGGTTGTACTTGGTGTGAAGACATGGGTATGCTTGGTGTGAAGACATGGTTGTGCTTGGTGTGAAGAAGTGGCTGTGCTTGGTATAAAAACATGACTGTGCTTGGTGTGAAGATATGGTTGTACTTGGTATGAAGACATGACTGTGCTTGGTCTAAAGACATGGCTGTGCTTGGTGTGAAGACAGCCACATGCATTTTTGGTCTTAGTTCATACTTCTTACTTTTTCTGCTTCAAACAAAAAAGTTTCTCCCAGTATTACACGGAAAATTCTTAGTATTATCTTTTCTGATTATATGCATGAAAATAAATGATTGGCTTAACAACAAAGAAACCTAAAAGTAAGTAAAATTCTATAGCCATTGGGGAAAATGGATGCTGGAAAGATGACCCACAAATACTCAATAAGGAAGACAGCAATCAAGTCTTCTTTCAGAAGTGTGATGTGTGTGCCTTTCCTGTTGTAAGTTTCTTTGTCAATAGGGCAAGGTAATGTCAAGGTTGATGAACACACTGGGTGTGGGCAGGGCTGCCATGTAGTAGGCAAAGCATTATGAATGTGGGTGTTAAATTTGGAAATTCTAAGAAAACTTTTTGCTGATATGTTGCCAATGGTTTCAAATTACCCTCCAAATAAAATTGTTTTGTTGAAATTGAATGTGGTCTGGAGAACACCTGAATTTGTATTTCATGTCAAAAATGAGGATAGTCCTGTAGACTTGACCCTAAAACTTCATAGTTGGTGCTAGAAATTGTAATTCTATAACATGACCTTAGCTCAATGCTGTATGATTTATTACAAAGGAAGGAAGGGTGTGGTTGATGTGCCACAGACTCTTAAATGAAAGGTTGAACATTAAAGCCCTTAGCACTCAATGTAGAACTATTGTGTCTGCTCAGAGCATCATCCTCACAGGGGGTGTTGACAGTGCAGACATGGGACCCCACTGCATCCATTTGCAGCTGGAGAATAATTACAATACGTGAAGTAAAAGTTGTCAATGGAACGTAGGCAAATAGTACAATAATACACTATAAGCTAAATTTAAAATCTCTAGGCTATTATTATCTTAAATGGCTAAAATGAAAAGGGGCAGGGAGAGCAGACAAGAGAGTACTGGCAAGATACTGATTGCAAATCAAGTGCAAGATCTTTCTGATTTGAGCTGAAGTCACTAAGATTACTTCTAACCAAAGCAAAGTATTGGGACATCAGATGGCACCTCTAGGATCGGTTGTTAGTGAGAGGGTCTATTTGGGGAGGGTAAAGTCAAAGGACTGAGAGAACCAGCAATGCACCATGCCAGAACCATTCACTTTCTTCACTGGTACCGCAGCCTCTTGACGAAGCTTTACTAAGATGGCATGTGAGCAGCCAATTTAAGAGATGAACGTTTTATTTTGAATGCTGCAGAACGAAAGCTTCTGTGGATTCATCCAAGACTCAGTTGACTACTGAACAATTGGAGGCCTCAAGGAAGTCAACACCCCAATCAACAGGAAGTAGTCTAACAATAATGTCACCTCTTTTCCATCCCTAACTTTATTTGTGGATCTCTTCCTTCTCCTCTCTATCCTTTTTTCCCTTTTATCTAGTGTTAGGGTGTTGAGGGTGGAAGAAACAAGGCGGAGAACAGAAGAACCCACACAGTAGCAAAGGCTGGCTACAATCCTCATCTGTCTGGGACAGTGCTGTGCAAGCCAACATCCCGCTTTCTCGCTCAAATAAAAATAAAGAAGGCACAATTAGGTATAGTACGTAATAATTGATGATGATAATAAACAATTTATGTGGCTTATGTTTTTATAGTATTGTGCTTTATATGGTCATTTTTTACGTCTACTTTACATGTTAAAAAGTTTACTGTCAAGCAGTATTCTGGGTTGTGCTAGCAGCAGCCTCATACATCTGTTTATCATGTCTTGCACCACTTTTTCTTATATTTAATTTAATCTCATGGTTCATTATCTTATATATACACATATAATGTATATAAGCATACCATATATACATTAAAAGTATATGTTACCATTAGAACTGTATGTATACCCAGGAAGTGCAGGTTTGTTTGTCTGTAGCACCTTATCTTCAACAACTCAGAAATGTTGAACATAAGCTAGAGACTTGAGTATCCGGTAAAGGAGTGGGCAGAACTCTAATCTAATGCACAAGTATCTTTGGACTCATTTCTCAGATTGCTTGTATTACACAGGTTATCATTTGGGAAGAAGTTTCTGGGAACTGTTCCCAACTCTCCTATGGACCACGTAGTATACAAATCCTAGCTGACTGTGTGCATAAATATTTGGATGATCGGATGTTCAGAAAGATTCCCAACTGTAATGGATAAAATATAGCAGTGACATTCCTGATACACAGTTCATTATGCACAAACACATGCTACTCTTGTTTTGTGAATATAAAGTCTATCAAACAGGATAAGCAGGAAAGGACCACAAGTTCTTGATGTTATCAGGGACACAGTCTGGGACTCTGGCACAGTCTGGTACTTCAATGAAGAAGGCTATGTGAGGCTGGAGGCATACCCATAACACATTTTATTTAGCTGTGACTCCTACTTCCACCTCTTCCGCCTGAGTGCGATGGAGCCAGTGTTTTTGATATGATAAGTGTAAACTAACTGTATCCATGCTGTTATTATGCAATGGCAACGTAGGTAGAATGAAACATACCATTGACCTACAAGACAAAAAAGGGGCTTAGCAGAGAGAGTTTCTGTTCTGTGTTTCATGAGACAGGCTACATTTATTTGCATGAGTAGTGGCATTTGGAGAAATGTGCTTTAGAATGACAAGATCGGAAGAAGGCAAAAGATGGAAGACAGGTGATAAGTGCTTTTGAGAAATGGATCAGGCAGATTCATTCAACAAACACAGCTGGGCAATACTGTACAGTCTGGGGAATGATCTTCAAGAGCCAAGGTTTTGGTTCTGAACTAGTGAGTTTATTAAGGGTGCAGCAAGCCAGAGTAAAGGAATAAATATTAAGTATCAAGAAGATAGCAAAACCTTATCAAATAGGAGAGAGAGAGAGAGAGAGAGAGAGAGAGAGAGAGCAGAAGTGAACTGAGGAAGCCCTTTTGAGACAGCCAGATAGAGTCCCAGACAGAGCAGAGTTCCCCCGGTGAGGCTTCTAAGTGAAAAGGTAGCAGTAGCCAGAGAGAGCATCAGAGGATTCTCACAACACTTAGCACAAACTGGCTGGGGAAGTTTAGGCAGTCAGCTGTTGAGCCTTTTCTATTGAGTCCTACTGAGCCTTTTCTCCATCAGCGAGCTTCCCTAGGCTGGACTTTCAGCTTGTCCTTTCCACAGCAGACTCTTTCATATCATGGGATGAACAGTAAGAAGGGAAATGATTTACCTTCTGACGCTTCTCAGGGCACAATGAATAGTTTCCTCTTGGGCTATTTCATTGTTATTTTCTCCTGTCCCAGAGATAAGGAGCAGCCCATTTACAGAAAAGGGGTCCATGGAAAAGGGTCCTTATGAAAAAATGCTTGAGTCTACAGTGGGGTCTGTGAGGGATGGAAACAACTCATGGCAATTATGAATATAATGCATACTATGATTTAGTATTGGCAAAGGTTGACACCTAATTTGACATGTCCTCTTGAACATTTCAATAGATAGAATTTTGTAACCATGGGGAAGTAGTTCTTCATTCTACTGGTTGGTGCCCAAAGGCTTGTTCCCATATATCTTAAGGCTCTCCCATCTATGGAAATCCTGTAGGGAAACTTTTAACTTATGCCATTGTACTGAGACTATCCTAGCTTCAAGAAAAGGTCAAAATAAGACATTCTGTAGTACAGTAATCAGACATAGGAAACATTTTGAACTGTGCCCCTGTCCTCCATGCAGGAGGGAGGGAGTGAGGAAGGAAGCAAGGGAGGGAAGTTCAGCTATTTCATAGCACATCATGAAAATGGTCTTAGTAAAATATTATGAGATGAAGTGGAGAAAGTGGCTTTGACCCATTGGACTGCTCACTTGGATCCTAGAATCAATGAAATTACATCAACTGTAATGACACCTGTCCATAATAAGCCTACTATATGGGTAAGGGTCAATTGTGTTGTGAAGGACAGCAGATACTTTAGTAGTTTTATGGATCTGTTCTGTAATGGAATAGAATTATCCCATGGCCATAATATGGTATATCATGTTGGTCCCGTTCCAATATATAAGTAGGTCTTATGATAACATTGCATTGATAAATATACGAGAAATGGAGTTGGTGCCTTAAATATATAATGGGTATTGTTGGACCACATGATGGAGGCTTTGAGCTGCATGGAATTCACTTTCCCTCAGAAGGACTGGAGAACAAAGGTCAGCCATGTTTGCAGCTGGCCATGTCCCCACAATAAAACCTCAGGATGCCAGGACTCAAAGGAACATCCAGAATATCCATACCCCTGCTACTGTTGATGTTATTGCCAAGAAAGTTAACACTGTTTACAAGTCTATAAGGAGACGACTTGGAAGCCACATTTCTGGAAACCTTGAGCACCCTACTTTATAGTGTACTGAACCACAGTAATGACTGTAGCAGCTTTCAGAGGGTTCTAGTGAATTATCAGAACTGTGAGTGACCTTGGAAACCATAAAGTCTGTAATCGGTATCAGAAGTGAGGGGGGTCTGGTGGTCCTTACCCGGAATTCCACAGGTTCATTCTGTGATCACATCTGGACCATACTTTCCTTTCCCCAAACCACACTCAGCATCCTTTGATAGTTCCTTAGATGCCATTCCAACTGTTCCATAATCCACAGTAAAACACCCTTAAGATCTTAATACAGATATATGCATGAAATAAAAAGTGACTTTAAACGTAGAGAAACAATTTGCTTTACATTAATAATTCATCTAGTTTTATTTGTTTCTAAACAAAAAGCAAAGCTCCATTCCACAGAACATTATGCACAGTTTTTATTAAACCCAAGAAAATCTCTTAAGGATTTTAGATTATGAAAGTCACCCAATGTGCTGTGTGACACACTGTGACACACAGTAGTTTCCAAGACAAGATTGTTCTGTTCTTAATTCTATCTTATTTTACTCTCTTTTGGAGGGGAGGTTACAAGGGCGGAGGGCGTGGGAAATGGGTGGATGTGATGTGGTGTAAAATTCACAAAGAATCAATAAAATATTAAAAAAAGAAAGTCACCTAAATTCACTTTTTCCCCCTAGCAAACTTCAATAAACACTTTTCCCCATTAAACTCAAGCTAGATGCGGACATGAGATTGTTCTTCCCCTCCTGGAGCAAGAACAGGTGGCATCTTTTGGTACTTTTAAATGATATTTCAATCAGTCATTTCTCCATTGCTGTCACATGAGCCTGATAGAAGCAGCTGTGGGAAGGAGGATCCATTCTGGCCACAGTGTCTTGGGATGAAGGTGGTTGAGTTCTTATTTTCCGAGAAGGTCTTGTAGAATCATGAGAGTGTTTGCTCACATCTTGGTAGACTAGGGAGTAGAAAGCCCAGGGCTGAAAGTGTTGCTGGACTCTTCCTCTGAAGGCCTGTCCTCTAACTGGTCCATTTCTCCTCGGTAGGTCCCAGCTCCTAAAGGTCCCACAAAAGCAGTGTCATAAGCTGAGCACATGAACTGGAACAGGGGATGAAAGGACTTTGCAACCAGACCATAATACTACCGTGTGTGTGTGTGTGTATGCACATATTCACATGTGTGTTTGTGGGTATGAGGGTGGGTATGCATGCCAGGACATGTAAATGTCGGAAAATATTTGTATTGGCAGAAGATAATCCACCTTGTTTGCTGTAATATGAGGCAGACTACTTAGCTTGTGAGCTTCTAACAATGCCCTGTCTCTGCTCCTCTTCTCATTTGGGAAGTGCTAGGGTTGCAGATGAACATGGATTCTGGGGATCTGAAACTAGGTCTTTGTGGGTATGTGGCAAGCTTTATACCCACTGATCCATCTTCCCCACACCCCATAACATAACACTACCCTTTTTCTTAGGAAGCCACATGCACTCCTAACTGCAGCACTGTCTGTCCCAATCCATCTGTTTTGAATAAGTTCAGTCAAGTGACTCAGGATGAAATAGCAGAGAAGGTGGCAAGGCAATTGCTCTAATGGCTTGCAGAGTCCACGTGCTACTCACGTTTAAAACCTTCTTTCTGGAGAACACTGGGAACCAGCGATTCACCAGGCAGTGAAGTCAATATTCTCGGTCTCCATTTTGCAACTGTCTCCCCATTAAACTATAATAAAAATTAAATCAAGACAGAAAGAGGGCAACAATAAAGAGATGACTCAGAGTGATGGAGGAAACCCCAGAGGAATCCAGGCCCTGATGATTGGCCTGGCATTGTTTGTCTTTGCATTTTCCCATACCTTTCCTGTTGCATTTGAGCTGTGGTTACTGAACTCACAGACTGGAGGGGTGTTTGGCTTTTGCAGCAGGTTGCAGACATTGTGCTCCAGGCTCCTCACCCCTAAGTCTCAATATCCTCAGTTGCTCACTTTAGGAAACAGTTCTAGACAGTTCTACAACTGTCTCACCACAGAAGGAAGACAAACATGCTGGCAGTCATAGGGAGGGGGAAAACACATCCCCTTGAAAAAAGAATCCATAAAATTCTCTAAACTTCCCAAGGTCACTAATCACATCACAAAAATCACCTTTAAATTGGGAAACTGTTCTTTGATTTTTTCTCAAATAAAGGCCTTAGTGCACAAGAGGAAAAAGCAGTGAATGTTTTCCAAATCACTTCACGTTCATGTGATTCAGTGAACTTTCAAGGTTTGACAAATTTAAACATTTCAAAAGGCAATGTTTACAAATATAGTGATCTTCATTTTCATCTTTTATTATGTGTGATTCCATGAAAATAACTTGAAGATTAGTTATGATAAAGTATTTTCAAAGTGTAAAAATGTAAAAGGTAGTATAGAATTTGATGTTTCTGATCACAGAACAAATAAGATTTTATATACATCTGTTCAAAATGTTCCGTGTTCCGGCAGCTGAGTGTGGTAGTGCATGCCTTTGATCTCAGCACTCAGGTGGCAGAGGCAGGTGGATGTCTATGAGTCCAAGGCCAGCCTTGTCAACATGGTAAGGTCCAGGACAGCCTAGGGCATGTAGACAGATCCTGTCTCAAAAATGAACAAACAAACAAACAAACAAACAAACAAAAACCCTCCTCAGAATGAAATTTAGCCTGTCCCCTTTTTATGTCTGATGGATGGGTTTCCTTGGAAGTTCTTTTGCTAAAATAGTCGTGGCACAATGGCTAGGGCCTAGGAATTTGTTTCAGGTAAGCATTTAAGAAAGAGGGGCCTGTGACAGGTCAAGCTCTTCACCATTTTATCTGCTGACACTGTCACTTAGACTGCATTTGCATGCGATGCTCAGATGGTGTGAATACATTCATCTTAGTACATTCTCCATTAGCTCGCTAAGATTTCAATTATCCAATATATCCCAGAGGTCCTCAGTGGTGAGGAGCACACACTGCAGTGGTGAGGCGCACACACTGCTCTTGTAGAGGACCCCAGTTTGATTCCCAGCACCGATGTCCCACCTGTAGCTCAGGCTCTGGGATAACTAACGCCCGCCCTCTTTGGGTCACTGCAGGCATCTGTACTCATGCACACATAACTTCATGCAGACAAGCACATATAATTAAAAATAAGATGTATTTTAATAATCATCAATGTCAACGAGATTCTGAGATCTCATAATTGTACTGGGATATAAATTAGTCATTCAAATGAGCTAAATTTTACATAAAATTTTTTGTGTTAAGAAGCTTTTTAAGATTTACTTTATGTATATGGCTGTTTTGTCAACACCTGTGCACGTGACCATGTGAGCCTGCTGCTCACAAAGGCTAGACAAGGGCATCAGATCCATGAGAACTAGAGTGACAGATGATTGTGAGCCATCATGCGTCTGCTGAGAACCGAACCCAGACCCTTTGTGAGAGCAGTGAATTAACCTGCTAAGCTATCTCTCCAGATCCCAGCTTTTTGTGTTTATGATAATCATAAAAATTTGCTAGCAAGGAGGCACCTGAAGGCAGAAGATAGCTCACAAACACCTATAATTCCAATGTCAGGACACCCGACTCCATCTTGTAGTCTCTTCGGGAATCTTTACTAATGCACACATACTCATCCCTCCTAAGACGTGTAATTAAAAATGAAACAAAGACAAATAACAACAGCAACAACGGTAAAAGATTAAAAAAGACAGAATGCTTGAGGCCTACAAAGCTTGCCACAGCTTGTAGGCTGTCTGGGCTCAGGTTGGAAATGTTCATTTAGAGATGCTCGAGCGTACACTTTGGTTTAACAACATTCGCTCTAATAGTTCCAATCATGAGCTAATTGAGTTAATTCACTAAGATTTAAAGTATAGTATGAGAAATATTTTGCACTCAGAGTGTCTCATTTTCTCGACTTTCTCCTTTTCTCATCCTTAGAGACTGTAAGACACACACAGTCTTATTGATAGTTTCCTCTAAAGGTTTTGTTGATGTGGTCTTCTTTTTTTTTTTTTTTTATTAGCATCTTAATTTCTTTATCTAAGACAGCTTCTCATGTGGGAGTGGCCAACTCATGTTGAGGCCCTTGCCACTAGAAGGAGCTCATGACATCACTGTCTAGATGGCCAGGATTTGGAAGCTGGACGACTCAGAGATCCAGTGTGGAACCAACCAAACGGGACAAACAAACAAACAAAAAACTTTTTTTATAGTATAGACCAAGTTAACCTCAAATTTGGGGTGATCCTTCACCTTGACAATGAATCTCTGCTTAAGTCTCTGTCTTGTTATGGTGGCTCTACAAAGTGTATACAGTCATATTTTGAGTAAAAAAAAGTAGTGCCTCTCTTTGTGTAGCACAGGAACATAGCTACATATGGCACACATGGCTCTAAAATATGGTGCAAAAATTGGACAAGCGCCTGAAGGAAGTTTGCATTCTTCCAAAGTTTCTGTGTAGTTTTTGACTTTTGACTCAAGAGAGCCCCAGTAGTGTTTTGTCTGTCTTAGACCTTGGGTTCCAGAGATTTTCTTTTTCTTTTCTTTTCCTTTTTTTTTTGGTTTAGCAAAATGAAAACCATGGCCACTTATGCAGCTGAGCATTGAATTACAAACCACATTGCTTGCACACATTTATTGCTTTTTTGTTGTTACTGCTGTGTTCGCGTCCATTCTACCAGTGAGCAGAAATAGAGGAGGGTGGTGAGTTTAAGGCCAGCATGTGTTGCCAGTGAGATCCTATCTCAACATCTGCTCTCCAGAAAACAGGAAAATCCGAAACAGGAGGGGACCAAGAGTACAAGAAGGCAGATGGACATAATTAATGTATGATGATGTATGTATGAAAATGTCACAGCAAATTCTACTCATTGGTATGATTAATATGCATGTCATTATGACGGTAAAATTAAAAGTAAGAAAAACCAGGAAATGGAGAAAAAAATATTTAAAACTTGTCTGTAAACCTATCTCATCTGTTTTAATACTTTCCTGTGTGGTGCAATATAATTCTTTATAAAAATCATTTTAAAGGTCATGTACTTTGATGAAAACATTTTAGAAGATGTCCTTTGTTGAGGAGAGCTAGGCTGCTTCCAGCATGTTCTGTTGAGGACTGTTGTGATTATCTGAACATAAAGTCGTGTTCCCACCTTGCTTCCTGAGAAGGTTTGTTTGGGAGCTGTCCTGGCTCTTATTTCTAGCCTAGTATTTCATTTTATCTTCACAAAGTTGTATTTTCTGAAGTCCACTCCAAATCCAGAACCACACGAGCCTTTGTTCTTCACCACACAAAACCACCCCCTCAGGTTTGCACTTTGAGACTGTTGAGAGCTGTCCCTACTGCCTGTTAGCAAGAATAGAAAAATTCTCCTTTAAATTAGTTTCCTTAGAAATAGTCAAACAGATTCTCCAAAATTTCACTGATGAAGGGAGCATTGACTATTCCATTTTGATGTTATTTTCATGTCTGTCTACCCTTCCTCTAGCTACCATCACAGGGTCTCAAAAAACGCCCTCAGCAAAAATGTATAGAACCAGGCCCTAGGACCCTGCAAGGCAGTAAAATGGCGCTGAATGAGTTCACTTTTCTGAAGGGTGTGTGTCTGCCTGAAAAAAGATCATTCTTAGTGTTAGTTACTCAGAGCCCTCGGATATCCAAAGCACCAGGAGTTTCCACCACATAACCAGCTTATACACAGTTCCCACAGAACGCTGCCTCCGTGTTCCATCTCGTCTAATGTGCGCAATTTATAGTTTTCCTATAAATTCCATTACCAAGGGCTTTGAAAATACATTTTAGTGGTCTTGTGGCCTAAAAGAAGTCTCCCCTTGCTCCTCTGTGGTAGCAGTGTTGACTGGTCAAGACTGACTGTTTATGGAGAAAGTGTTTGCCTATCCTTGGCCTGTCCTGCCTGGCTCAGTCCAAGCCAAGCCATGCTCTCTAGGCGGAACCAAATGGGGCTTTTCCTCACTGCTAGTGAAAAATAACAAGGCCTTTGGTTTGAGGATCTTGTTGAGAGGGATTCTTTTTGAAGCATTTACAAAGCCAGCAAGAATTTCACGCCACTTTGAGTGCTCAGGGTAAAGAATTTAACAGCTGGTGGGAGTGTAAATTAGAGCCAATTATAATTTGATTGACCTGCCTTGACAATAAAACTGTCTTCCCTAATTTAAAATGCCTAGCAGGAACCTCTCTGCCTCAGTAAGGTGGTGGTTTCAAAGGAAGAACAGCTTAAACTAGGCAATTTTTTAAAACAATGCTGACAGTAATAAAGATTTATTTATATAGTACTTTTTTCCTGTTAGACTTAAATAACCACATAGTACAGCAGACACAGGAATGAAAGGGCATGGTAGAGATGTGTCTCCAGAATGGTGGGGCAGATATAGAAAACAGGGGAATGTTATAGGAAGTTCAGAAGAAAGTGTAAATAAGATGTCCGAGTTCCAGCCTGGGATGCTAGCTGACATAATGGGTTTTCATAGTTTTAATTAATTTTTTAATTCCAAAGGATGGATTTCATTGAGGCACATCACATGTGTGCTTCCTGGTACCCTGCTCATATCCTGGACTCCCTCCTAGCTTCTCACCATCCTTACTAATCCAGATGCAGTACTGTTTAAACTACATAGAATTTTAAAAGTTATTCTTTGAAACTGGTTTAAAATGGCACGGGAAGAAAGCACACCTTATTCCTGCTACTTAGAAGCTGGTTTATCCTCTCACCCTATTTAAACAATATAAAGCCGGTGCACCACACTAGGGCCTGCTCACTCCTGGCTTCTTATTCATACCAGCTCAGCCAGCTTAATAAAATCCTCCAGGAAAGGAGCTGTGGGTTTCTGCTTTCCATTTTGCTTTGAATAAAACCTGAGATCATTTCCGTTGGTTTAATTCTGGTGTAGATAGGCTGATGGCTTTGCCACGTAACGCTCCAAGGAGTGACCAAGAGGGCCGAACAGCTCAGCTCTTCTGACTTGCCCCTGCCTGCCAGATTTTGGGCACATGGGTCTTGGGTTCAACATCTAAAGAATGGAAACAGCAGCAGCAGCAGCAGCAGCAGCAGCAGCAGCAGCAGCAGCAGCAGCAGCAGCAGCAACAACAACAACAACAACCTCTTGCAGGATTAGTGGTGTTTACTGGCACCAGGAACAAAATAGCTTGACCAGGGTATGGCCTGGATTCTGGCCTGTCTCTGAGAAGCTCATCCTGTTTCAGAGTTCACCTTCACTTTCCCTCAGGTCTAGGGCTGACTGATTGTCCTCCTCTTCTCACTCCCACAGAACCAGGCTGAGATGTGGAGCAGCAAGGGTGGTAGAGGAAGCTACATCTGTCTCCCTTAAACCATACGCTGTCCTCCATTATCTGAGATTTCACCTTAGGAACCCTCAGTTGTGCAGTCAACTTTGTTTTAAAGGCATTGAATAAAAATTACAAACATAAGTAATATATAACTTTAAATAACTTTAATCATAGTAGACTGTTGAAATGATTAGTGCTGTTAGTTTCTTACTGTGCCTAATTTATAAGTTAGATTCCATCATTGGCATGTACTTACAGGGAAAACCGTATGGTCTATGTGATTTCAGGCACTGGGCTCTTCCCATGACTCCTGGTCTATGTGATTTCAGGCACTAAGGTTTTGCCATGACTCCTGGTCTATGTGATTTCAGGCACTAGGGTTTTGCCATGACTCCTGGTCTATGTGATTTCAGGCACTGGGCTCTTCCCATGACTCCTGGTCTATGTGATTTCAGGCACTAAGGTTTTGCCATGACTCCTGGTCTATGTGATTTCAGGCACTAGGGTTTTGCCATGACTCCTGGTTTATGTGATTTCAGGCACCAGGGTTTTGCCATGACTCCTGGTTTATGTGATTTCAGGCACTAGGGTTTTGCCATGACTCCTGGTCTATGTGATTTCACGCACTAAGGTTTTGCCATGACTCCTGGTCTATGTGATTTCAGGCACTAGGGTTTTGCCATGACTCCTGGTCTATGTGATTTCAGGCACTAGGGTTTTGCCATGACTCCTGGTCTATGTGATTTCAGGCACTAGGGTTTTGCTATGACTCCTGCTGGTCTATGTGATTTCAGGCACCAGGGTTTTGCCATGACTCCTGGTGGATGAGGAATGCTGAATTTAGAGCTGCTTTCAGAATTCACTGACAATGCTTTTTCTCTTTATCCAACCTCTATAATCCTAATATTGTTTGGTCATATTTTTATGTTTAACACACATTTAAAATCATATGGTTTATATAAAAGTAAGAAAAAAGCTGAGATGGCCGTGATAAAGCATGAAGTTTATTTCATAGATATGACTTGAAAGCACCAAGACTTTGACACACTATATAGACTGGGATACAGCCAGAGTCTCATAGCCTTATACATCATGACAAGTTTCTATGTGAAAACAGTACACTTGAATCTTAGATAGCCCATTTACTACTAAATGCTACAAATGGTATGGAACATGCATCTGAGCCTTGTGCTAATAGCTACAAATCATTAGACATCATCTACTTAAGGAAGCAGAAGAAATCGTATAGATTTTTATGATACTGGCATCGTTGCTCTTTTAAAATCAATTCTGGATGAGAGCTGGGGTTTCTGTAAGTCCAGTCTTCATATATAATGAGAACATCTCTCTATTATTATTAATGTGACTTCTTTTACTGCTTAAAAAATGACAGCTGATAAAGATCTGGCCGTATGCATCCTTGTACACAACCTTGAAACTGAAATTTCTTGTGGCCAGCACATCTGGTTTTTGAGAAACTTATCTATAGGAACAGTAAACAGTGAACAAGGACCCCTGTAACCAAGCCCTGGAGTCCAGCCAACCCTCAAGCAATGGAAACCAGGCTTGACTGGGTTGGACCCGTGCAGCTGATGGAGGGGCAGGGTGTGCAGGCAGCTGCTGCCTGGTGGACTGAAACGGGGCATACACAAGGTGGGCAGCCAGATGCCATAATGACCCACTGAAGGATAACCACATGCAATACAACCGAGCTGGGAAGTAATGGTAGCAGATGGGCAAACTCCTGGCGCACAGCAAGCAGGGAGAGGCCACTCATTTATTGCACAAAGCCCTGTGTGAATTGAGGAGAGACAGGTTTCAGACCCAAACCAGGCCTGCAGAGAGCAACAGGCCCTGTAAGCATCCTGCATCCTTTTCCTGTATCGACTGCCTTCTTGTTCTGCATAACCATCTTGGGTAAATGCTGCACTATGCCGGATGAAGCCACAGGCTTGATGACCTCTAGGAGCTGGGAGTCTAGTGGATATTCTCTGCCTTTCTGCTTGGTACTATTTGGGAATTATGTCGCAGTTATTGACAGCATGGGCATTTAATATTCTTTTAAAATATGTTTTTCCTTTTCTTAGTCTTTGGATGGCATAACTTGAAAACCATGGAACATAGAGTTTCAGAAGGACAGAAAGCTGCAAGCAAGATTTGATGAGCTCTGTGTTCAGCAACTGTGCTCCAGAATTCTCTCAGAGCTGTATGTTAGTGGGGTGTTGTTTATAGCCACAAAGGACAAGGTCATCTCCCCAAAAATGTAACACAGAAAGGATGGCATGGCCTTCCCCTGAATTTTAACGTGAAATAAATTTGTAGATGAGACATCCAAGTACAGACCTACTTCACATAGGCATAGATATACACACAAGTACACACACACACACACACACACACATGTTGCATGCACAACACACACATGCGCACATATGTTCTCATGTAACTCTTCAAAATCATTCGATAGTCTTCATCATTTTTTTTTCTGTTTTCATTTCAATTAAGAACTAAGCTGAGATAGCTCAGTAGTTAAGAAGACTTCTTGTAGAGGACACAGATTCAGTTCTCAGATCCCACGAGGCAGTTCACAACTTCCTGTAGCCCCAGTTCCAGGAGCTCCAGCCTCCTCTTCTGACCTCTGAGAGCATCGGGCACATATGCAGGTACTCAGCAAGATAAAAAGAAATATATGTTAAAATAAACCAAGGAAACCCACCCTACATATCAGAATACTTTTAATAACCCAAGTACAAGCTACTCTTCATGGTTCCAAGGAGTCTTCTAAAGGGGTCTGGGGAGATTCAAGCATAATATAAGGCATTTAAATGTGCAATTGTCTTGAATTTTTGAATGGTCTGTAAGGGAATCAGGATGTGAGTTGTGAAACCCTTCCCTCCCTACTTCCTGCTTTGTTGCTTTACACACAGGAAAAAGCTGTTGTGACTCTGTAGCCTACAGCTGTAGAACAATGATCAAGACAGTTCCACAGTTCCACGTTTGCATGTTGTTGTTGGAGAGAGGGAGTGTGTTGCCTACAGCGGCATACCTACACCAGGCTCCATCATCCTCAGAAAATACAAATGACTCAGATATATCAAAAGTCTTACACAAAATTATGGCTCCTAGCTCTGTTGTCAGAATTAAGTCACAGTAAAACATGCAAACGAACAAGCTTGATTTCACAATGGAAACCTAAGATACTTGTATTCATGAGTTACCTTATGAAAAATTTAAACACAGCATAATAGAATGTGCCAAATTTCTTTATCATAGACATAAAAGAGCCAGATAAAATGATTGTTTTTACCCTTATCCAGGGAATAAGTTTGCCAATAAAAGTGTTTGAGACAGAACACTGGGGGAATTGCAGAGTGTTGGAAGAAGTATACAAGTATTTTGGAGAATAATTTGGAATAATTTAGATAAAAGTGAATCTCAGGGTTCTATCAGCGTCCTACAGGATCATGAAAGGAAGAAACTATAAACACAAATGACCCGCATAAAATGTAATTCATACACTTAATATTGCTTGTGTGTATATGTGTGTGAATGTATGCTTGCATGTGCAGATGTGGGTGAATATGTGGGTGTATGGATGTTTTTGGTTGTCTTTTTCATGCAAAAGTGCACCAATTTGTCTTATCTATCTCGCTGGCTGGCTCTGGGGATCCTGTCTGCACCTCCTAAGTAGATTACAGGCACTGCTTGGTATCTCCTTGAGTATGGGGGAATCTGAGCTAGTAAGCACTTTACCCACTGTGCCATCTTCCTACTCTCTGCAAATGCTGCTGCCAAAATGTAAAGTGTAGAGTGTTATGTAGATTATCAGTTTATATTAGTAACAAAGTTAAATAATCACATGGTGAAGTGCAGGGGGCGGTGCTCGCTTTGGCATTCTTTACTATCCGTTGTGTCTCCACCATCTCAGTAGAATAAGTAGAAAAATGGTAAAGCAAATTCAGAGGGAAAGCCATGTTGGTAAGACTCACTAAAGAAGTGGTAGTAATCTGTGGAGGGAAAGGGAGAAATGCCCAAAGGTAACCGAGTTTAGTTTTTCCCTCTCTTCCTTGGCAAGGGCAGCAAACACAGTCCTTACTTTCTTTAGAAAATGAGTTCAAAGGAGGAATGGCTTCCCATTGCACACAATGGCTTCTATGCTTCTGGGTGTGCACCGAGAAGTGGCTTCTCCTTTGAACTCATTATCCTTTAACTCAGAGACCCTCTTTTCTCTTTCCTGGGTTTTCTTGTGTTCACTTCCTGTCAACTGGCTATGTCTTAACTCATCACTGACTTTATTTAGCTCTGGTTTACAGAAAGCGCTTGGGGCTAAAGGTGTGTGCTAGGGCTGAGCCGCACCACAATAAGAAACATATTTTTTCCAGTTCACAATCTTAGGGTTTGCAATGTGATCAAATATCCTGTAACCACTGTTACTACCAAGTGAGCAGCGCTCCTCCATGGCTTCTGCTCAGTCCTTGCCCCAACTTCCTTCAGTGATGGAACGTGACCTAAGAGTTGTAAGATGAAACAAACCCCCTTTCCCACAAGCTTTAAGCCATGGTTTTTATCACAGCAATAGAAATCCTAACTAAGACAGTTTCCTAGTATACAGTATAAGCCCATAATAGAAAATTAGCATATAATGGTTGAAGTAACACATTTCTCTGAGAAATAGGACATTTATCCTCTGTTTCCCACCTTCTTGTGTGTGTTTTGATTTAGTCTTGCTATTCATCCCTAGTTGACAGAGTAATTTCTTAGTATTCCAGGTTGGTATAGAATCATGGCCATCCTCTTGACATTCAACTTAGTCTCTAAAGTGCCAGGATAACTAGTGTGCACCACCATGCCCAGATCCCTCCCTTAGTCCTGCCATTCTGTTATCTACATTCGTCACTCACCATTTATCCAGTACCTATTTCATTTCAAATCACATTCAACAGCCCTGAGAAGTAGATGTACAAAGAAAGTCTATCCTTCCACCCCACGCCCTTTTTGTGTATTCTGTCTGTCTCACAGATCTGGACAGGATGAGCAGGGTCCATGAGCCTCCACATCCTCATAAGAGGATTCACTGCAGTCTTTCGCCACTCGGTGTTACATTAATTGTAGGTTTTCTGTGATGCCCTTTACCAAGTTGAAAAATAGTCATTAACTCCTAAAATTCTCACAATTTAAATCATGAAGACCTCATTGTATTTTTCTGTATCTTTGTTTCACTAATACTGTATTTTATATAATTTTAGAAGGTCAACATCTTGCAGTATTCATTTGGCTACTGTATATAATTCTTTTCATATGCATCTAGATTTCTGAAGAAACGTTCTATCTCTATCTGTAAGGGACACTGGTCCATAGTGTTTTGACTGTAGTGCTTTTGCCTGGCTTCAGTAGATTGGCTTCATATGGAACGTTTTGTGGGTGCTTCACAGTTATTGCTTTCTGCAAAGGTATTTGTAGGATGGGGGTTACTTCTTTTATGAATGGTTTACAGAATTCAGCCATTTGTGAGGAAATTTTACATTAGTCATTTACCCCCTTTGCTTTCTATAGCTATAGTTGATACATTAATTAATTTTATCTGGTAATTTGTGTCTTTCTAGGACTTTGACTATTTCATCTAAGTGTTACATCAATTCCCATGAAGTGGTTCACACTTTTATAAGCCTTTTAAAAATTTAAAGTTTTATATATGTTAGTACACTGTAACTGTCTTCAGACAAGCCAGAAGAGGTCATAGGATCCTCTTACAGATGGTTGTGATCCACCATGTGGTTGCTGGGAATTGAACTCAGGACCTCTGGAAGAGCAGTCAGTACTCTTAACTGCTGAGTTATTTATAATAGCCAGAAGCTGGAAAGAACCTAGATGCCCTTCAACAGAGGAATGGATACAGAAAATAGATACAGAAAGAGTATGACTCAGCTATTAAAAACAATGAATTTGAGAAATTCTTAGGCAAATGGATGGAACTAGAAAACATCATCCTGAGTGAGGTAACCCAATCACAAAAGAACACACATGGTACACACTCACTGATAATTGGCTGTTAGCCCAAAAGTTCACAATACCCAAGATCCAACTCACAAACCACATGAAGCCCATGAAGGAAGGCTGAGTGTGGGTGCTTCGGTCCTTCTTAGAAGGAGTAACAAAATACTCATGGGAGCAAATATGGAGACAAAGTGTGGGACAGAAACTGAAGGAGGGGTCATCTGGAGACTGTCCCATCTGGGTATTCATCCCATGTGCAGTTACCAAAGGTAGACACTGATGTGGATGCCAGGAAATGCATGCTGACAGGAGTCTGATATAGCTGTCTCCTTAGAGGTCTGCCAGAGCCTGACATGTTCAGATGCAGATGCTCACAGCAAACCATTGAACTGATGATGGGGTTCCCAATGGAGGAGTGAGAGAGAAGACGGAAGGAGCTGAAAGCATTTGCAGCCCCATGGGGAGAGCAACAATACCAACCAACCAGAGCTCCCAGGGTCTAAACCACCAGTTTGGGAGCACATAGGGAGGAACCCATGACTCCAGCTGTATATGTAGTGGAGGAGGGCATTGTTGGGCATAGATGGGAGAGGAGATCCTTGGTCCCATGAAGGCTGAATGCCCAGTGTGGGGGAATTCGTGGGTGGGGAGGTGGGAGTGGGTGGGTCGTGGGCACATCCTCATAGAAGCAGGAGGAGAGGGGATGGGGTAGGGGGTTCCTGGGTGGGAGGGAAATGTGAAAAGGGGATTACATCTGAAATGTAAATAAAATTTTCGATAAAAAAATTTTCAAAAAAAAAAAAAGAGACTGAAAAAATTTAAAGTTTATTTACTGCAGATAAATGTGTGCCTGAGTAGGTACATCATTATGTGTAAGTGCCTACAGGGGCTAGAAGACAATGCCAGATCTATCCAAGTTCGGGTTAGAGGCAGTTGTGAGCCACCCGTTGTGGGTGCTGAGGAGACGAGCTGGGTCCTCTGGGAGCTGTTCATAACAGCTGAGTCCCTTCTCCCACACCCTTTGCACTTTTACCCGATCTGCAGCTAGGTCTGCCTTTTATTCCTGATTTTGGTGAAGATTTTCTTCTTTTTGTTTTTTGCTCAGTCTAGTGAAAGGGGATTCAAATTTGTTGACCATGTGAAGGATACTTTCCCTGCATTGGCTTTCTTTTATCTATTCCTTTTTTTTTATTGGATATTATATTTACAATTCAGATTTTATGCCCTTACCCCATTCCCCCCACCACCCAGGAACCTCCTATCCCAACCCCCTCCTCATGCTTCTATGAGGATGTGCCCCCCCACGTAACCCCCAATCCCCCTTCCCCACCCTTAAATTCCCCCTACTCGGTGTTCAGCCTTCATGGGAACCACTAGATGCTGAGAAAGCATTTGACAAAATTCAACATCCCTTCATGTTAAAAGTCTTGGAAAGATCAGGAATTCAAGGCCCATACCTAAATGTCGTAAAATCAATATATAGCAAGCCAGTAGCCAACGTCAAATTAAATGGAGAGAAACTTGAAGCAATCCCACTAAGATCAGGGACTAGACAAGGCTGCTCACTCTCACCCTACCTATTCAATATAGTACTTGAAGTCCTAGCCAGAGCAATTAGACAACAAAAGGAAGTCAAAGGGATACAAATAGAAAAGGAAGAAGTCAAAATTTCACTATTTGCAGATGATATGATAGTATACTTAAGTGAACCTAAAACTTCCACCAGAGAACTCCTAAACTTGATAAACAACTTCAGCAAAGTGGCTGATATAAAATCAACTAAAAACAAAAAATCAGTAGCCTTCCTCTACTCAAAGGGTAAAGAGGCTGAGAAAGAAATTAGGAAAATGACACCCTTCACAACAGTCACAAATAATATAAATTATCTCGGACTGAATCTAACCAAGCAAGTGAAAGATCTGTATGACAAGAACTTCAAGTCTCTGAAGAAAGAAATTGAAGAAGATCTCAGAAGATGGAAAGATCTCCCATGCTCCTGGATTGGCAGGATTGATTTAGTAAAAATGGAGATCTTGCCAAAAGCAATCAACAGATTTAATACAATCCCCATCAAAATTCCAAATCAATTCTTCATAGTGATAGAAAGGGCAATTTGCTTTTATCTATTCTTATGTGCTTTTATCTATTCTTATCTTTAATTCCTTCATTCTATTAACTGTGGTTAATTTGTTACCTTTGTCAACTTCTTAAGACGGAAGCTTACATTACTGAACTGAGATCCCCCCCCCTTTCTACTGTAAATGTGAAAGTCTATAAAGGCTACAACTTCTAGATTAAACAAGAAGTATTTAATCTAGAAGACACGATTTTACTGCATTATTGATTTGATTTCTTTATTTATGAGGTATCATTTTCCACATGTATGAACCTTAAGTTTTATCTTAAAGACTGTATATAGTTAAATAGGCAATTTTATTCAATCTGATTGTTTCTATGTTCTGATTGTAACATTGAGCTAATCAAATTTCATGTAACTATTGCCATCATTGGACATATACCTTCATTTTTGTAATTCCTTATAATATTCTTATTGTAAGTCTTGTTCTTCTACCACCATTTTGCCATTCACATCTTACAAACAGATATTAGTGTACCCTTGGAAATGGTTGATTTTATTTATGTCTTTGAAAACATTTTACTGTGGTTCATTTAGAGATTTACTGATCTTTAAGCTGTGTCAACCTTAGGTTAAGAACTATTTAAGCAAGACGTGGTGATTAATGCAGCTGCATGTGGTTGCTCTTTTACAATGCAGTCACTGCCTCTGTTATGCAGTCACTGCCTCTGCTATGCAATCTCTGCATCTGCTTTGTAATCATTGCATCTGCTATGCAATCCCTGCACCTGCTATGTGATCAATGCATCTGCTATGCAGTCACTGCATCTGCCATGCCATTACTGCCTCTGCTATGTCATCACTGCGTCTGCTATGCCATCATTACATCTGCTATGTCATCACTGCATCTGCTATGCAATCACTGCATCTGCTATGCATTACTGCCTCTGCTATGTCATCACTGCATCTGCTATGCCATCATTGCACCTGCTATGCTATTACAGCCTCTGCTATGCAAATGCATGATATACACTCAAACTCTCATTATGTGCCCTCTTTTACACACACCCACACCCTTGGTATGTGCATTTTCTTATTTTGCAATTACTGCAATTGCTATGCTATGTTGTACAGCCAAGTCTCAACTAATATCTCACTATTTCTTTGAACAATCTTATAAAGTCTTTAATAGAAAAGAAAGCAGAAAAATAAATCTTTGGTCTTCCACATGTGCCCACACATGGCAGTGCAGGCTTTCCTTGCTTGATCCTATGGTCTTTGTGACCACACAGCACCATTTCCTTTCATGTTTCTCAGAATGTTAGGTTTGCTATCAAAGAACTTTCCCGATTCTTGGTTGTCTGGAAGTGCCTGTTTTTTCTCTGAACAATAGCTTTTACTAGATATAGGATTTCCTGGTGGAATTTTTCTTAACCTTTGAGCACTTTGAACATATTATTCCCCTGGTTTCTGGGTTATGCTGTCTCTACTAAGGAGTTGTACTGGTTGCTTTGCTGTTGCTGTGATAAAACACCATAACCAAGGAACTTCAGAGAAGGAAGAGTTTATATGACTTACTGTCCAGGGGGAATACTGTCTGTAAAGGAGGATGTAGAAGCAACTGACAGCCGCATCTTGACCCACAAGTGGGAAGCAGAGAGGACAAACTCAGAATGGTGGATGTCCTTACGCTCTCAAAGCCTGCTCCCAGTGACACACCTCCTCCAGCAAGGACACACCTCCTAAGCCTCCCCAGATGGTGCTACAAACTGGGAAACAAGTATTCAAATACCTGAGAATGTGGGACACCTCACTCAAAGCACCACGGAGTTGCTGGCCCATCATCAAACTTACTGTCTCTATTGTACAGTGCGAAATCACTCACTTCTGTCTCTCTCACCCAGGGGTTTCTCTGCTCGCTCTTCAGAAGTTTGCAATCAACCATTTTGCTCTGGTTCTCCTTGTGTTTAATTTATTTAATGCTTGTCCATCGGGTTCTGGGAAATTTGAGCCATGAAAGTCCCTTCTCATGTCTTCTGCTAGGACTTCCTGTTAACCTACCATTGTTAACATTCTTGACATCATCTGAAGAGGCCCAGAATGTCTCTTTCTACTTTGTTTATTTCCATCTGGTCTTCAGATCTTATCACTTCTATTCATCTGTTCTCAAATTTCCGCTTATTTGGCCAATTCAGATTTTCAGTTGATCCTTTTTAGAAAAAAAAAAATTTCAGTTATTTTCTTAAACTCTAGAATTTCCACTGTGTTCTTAATTTGTGTTTCTCTGTTGACACCCTTCATTTGTTAACAAGTCATTAACATACCTTCCTTTAGTTCTGTAGGCATCCTTTTCTTAATGGCATTTTTACAGTACCTTTCTAAAGTCTCATCTGCTAGTTTAACCTTTAGGTTGGTCACAGTCAGTTCATGATTGCGTCCTCACTCCCCTAGAGCACAAGTTACACCATCCGGTCCATGTGCTGTTTGTTCTTATATACCTAGGAAGTTACACTGTGGAATTAGCTCCCTTCAGGTTGTAACCAGTGATATCTTTGCCCATTTCAGTTCTATTTGTGTGTGTGTGTGTGCTCATTTGGGTTCTCTCTCTCTCTCTCTCTCTCTCTCTCTCTCTCTCTCTGGGTGTTCATTTGGGTTCTCTCTCTCTCTCTCTCTCTCTCTCTTTCTGTGTGTGTGTTCATTTGGGTTGGTCATTTACTTCCAATTATTTGAATAGTCTTGACATGTGACCAAGGCTGGCCTGGAAGTCTCTGTCTTTCCCCCTCAGCTCCTGGTGCTGAGGTGGCAGCCGTCCATCATGCCTGACATATTTCTATTTTTTAGTCTTGACATCCAAAGGCCATTCTTCCATTGGTTACTATTTAGTGTTCACTTACTGGTTATGGCTCCAGTTTTGTTCAGCACTTGGAATGAGTTAGGCTTCGACACTGTCCTAGACAACATGTGTGTGGCTGGGGACCCCATTTGAAGTCAGAGCCAGTGTTCCAGTCTCTCTTGGCTTTCACATTTCCAAGTATCCTCAGCTCTCCCCCAGTTACATACCACTCAGCAGTCAGCCAGGGCTATGCTGAGAGTGTTTTCTTTCCCTCTGAGATGTCCTGAATCCCAGGACTGGCTGCTTGTTTTGAGGATTGCAATCTTGGTGTAGAAAAGCAGAATTTAGGGTTCATTTCGAACAACTAAACTTGCCATTTGAATATCCGACTGGGCTGCTCCTTCTCTGTACCCTAAGATAAGGCAAGCCTTTCTTTGGCAGGGAAATGTCTTTTGGATAGCACAGGCCTGGGCTGGCATGCCATCACTCTCGACAGTTCTGGGGACAGAGTGCCTCAGCTTCCCATCCAAGCTCTGTCCTTTTCCGAGTTCCCGAGAGAACACTTCCTAATGCATTTTTTGCTTTTTGTAGGTTTTGACATTGGAGTAAATTTTTATAGAAAAGACAGTCTGGGATCATGGCCGTGTCCCATGTTGGTAAGGCACTGACTTCAATTTTAACATAGCCAAATAAATAGGTAGTATTGTCTAATGAACATTTTATTGCCCAGGATCTTCCTGGTTCAGTTACTAAATAATTAATTCTGCTTTTATAGTAGAGCTGTTACAGGGAAGCACTTAACACATGTGCATCAAGCATGGTTAATTTTGATTTTTTGCTGTTTTTGAAACAGAGTCTCATGTAGCCTAGGCCACTGACCTTGGACTTGCTATGCAGCCAAGGAGGACTTTGGACGTTGGATCCTCTTGCTTCCACCTTCAAATGCTGGGGTCAGAGGCATGTGTCACCCCACCCAGTTCGTGGCTACTGGGGCAATGCATGGCTTTGTGAATGCCAGGCAAGCCGTCTAACAGCTCAGCTAATGTCTCTGCTTCGTGGCTTACTGAATGCCAGGCTCTGTGCTGATCTTTTAAAGAGGAATAAATGTTGTGCCTAAGAATGATGTTTTTAGGAGACCCACAATGTTGTTGACTGAATACACGATCTAAAGGAGAAACCATCTACCTTTGCATTCAGAAGAGAGAAAAATTTTAGAGGAACAATCTGGATTTTTTTTCAAGCTTTGTTTTTGCAACAAGAAGACTGATTTATTTGAACTATTTTCCTTCTTTCTGCCAAAGTAACGGAAATCTCTTACTTTCCTACACCCCAAGAGAAGCCTGTAAAGAAGGACAAACTTACTTACTTCCCTACATAAAGAAAGAGGCAGAGAGATTACAAAGGGGGATAACCTGTCTCTCCCAGTCTAGTTCAGATTTATGTACACACTTGTCAGTGCAGGGGTACAAGCAGAGACTGTGTCAGCAGAACGACCATGATGGTGCATTCAAACACTAAATGTTCCTGTTAAGAGATTAAGTGCCAGCTATGAAGGAAGCCGTCCCCATAGAGTCAGACAGTTCTGAACTGTTTGCGTGGATTAGTTTGTTATTCTCTAAAACCTGTATTTAAATGAAAGCTGTATATCAGAGGTCTAAGAATGGCCGCCTGAACCCAGCCAACAAACTTGCTTCATTTGGCCTCGACTGATGTAACAAAAGCTTAGTATCAGCTGAATTAGAGATTTCTTGGCTAGGGAGAAGGCTCAGGTGTATTTCTCCACAGAGCTCAATGAGACCCCCTAGAATCCAAGTTAAAAACAAATGGGCATGGCGACACATTTGCTTTTGTAGTAGGGAGGCAGAGACAGGCAGGCTCCTGGGCTCCCGGGCCAGTCAGCCTCGGCTACTTGGTAAAGTGAATGCCAATGATTCTGGGCACGGTGGCACACAGGGGTCGAGACCGATGCTTGGTATGGTGGCACACAGGGGTAGAGACTGATAAGCAGATCCTTGGGGGTTCCTGGACAACCAGCCTAAGCTACTTGGTGAGTTAAAGGATGTGAAAGACCCAGCCTCAAAATTCAAGGCAGACCATCCCTGAGGTAAACTACCTCCGCCATTAGCTGGAGTGATCCTCTAGTCTCCACGGCCTCACATCTACACTTACAGGGACACACGCAAGTAACGGAATGGAAATGCACACTCGCACATGCACACACATTCACTCACATGCACATACACACACACACACACACACACACACACACACACACACACACAATTGGATCAAGTAAGGTTAGAACCCAGGGGGAGAATTGTTGATGCTGTATATCAATCACATAAAGTAAAATCACCACAGATAAAATTCATCTTTCCATTTACTCCTCCGCTGTCCGGTCACTCGAAGCACTTGTCTGGACTGAGGGCTTCACCCTCCCCTCCCCCAGGAGCTGACCTATAGCAAAAAGCCCACCCACAGTTAAACATTGCAGAGTCCACAAAACAACAGTGACTCACACTCTAACTCCATTTCTCAACCCACCGGTTTCCTAGCGACATTCAAATTTCTATTGTAGTGGATTTAAGAGCAACTGGTGGTATTTGTAAAGATTTTCACATGCTGTTCATCTGAAAGGAGTACGAGAACTTGTGAAATCTGAGACATTTTACCTGTGATTGGGTGAGCAGCCTGCTTCTCATAAGCAGAAACTTCCAAATGAATGGGATCAGGCAGCTAATTATTACAGAGACTTGCAGTGACTTGGGCCATGGTGCCACGGGAGGCTATCATTAGAGACCAAGTGGACCTTTCATTGCAGACCCTTGTTAATCCTTCAGTAATTAGAATAAAATCTGTGCCAAGTAACCTAAACTGGACTGAGCCTCGGGGTGTGCAAGCCCCGGTGCTTGGACCTGTAAACAGGAAGGGAAGCCCAGGTTTTCACTTAGCATCAGGTCATTCCCACACTACAAGCTTGTTCCTGTAGTGGTCAGAAGCAGTGCCCTGATCACCCTGCCTGGAAAGCCCAGGCTCTCAGCAGAAGGACACAGAGAGATGAAGGATCAGGGACACTTCAAAGGAAAGATCTGAGTGGACTATCTGGGACTCTCCCAGGTTCCCTGCCTCCTGGGAGGAACCATGGCAGATTTTTGGAAGAAGGCTCTTCCCTGGGCTCTCAGCATCCTGGTGAAGGCAGCTCTGGTGAGCCATACCGTGGTGGTTGATGCTTTGCCAGAAGTTAGACTGCTGCTCCCCCTCGGACCCATTAAGCATTACAGATACCCCGTTTTCAAGCACCAGGGAACATGTACTATCCGTCTGGCATGTGCAGATACCCAGACTTAAGGAGACAATGGAGCGTCGTGAAAACAAGAATGCCAAAGGGAATCGGGAAGCCTGGGCATCTCTGTGCTTTGACTCTATATCATATGACATCAGCCAAGGGCTGTGATGCATGCCTACGACACTGTCATCTCTTCCTGCAGGCCACCCCCACCCACTATTGCTGCCATCCCTAACTATCCCAGAGGAAAACCACAGTCTCAGAGCCAAACGACCCACAATAGCCTAGCTAGGGTTTAGGCTCCCATCTTTTGAACAGGAAGATTAGACACCTTAATTTTTGAGGGGGAAAAGAAAAAGAAAGAACACACACACACACACACACACACACACACACACACACACACGTCTTATTAATAAATTGGAAAGGCATTGGAGATCTGTATTAAAAATAGACCTTATAAAGTGAATCTAAATGAGCCAGTCCAAATTGAACAAGCATGCCCACTGCCGATTTCTAGTGAGGCTAATCGCTCCATTTGCCGCAGAGAGGAATAAAATTGTGGGAGTGTGAAGTGTGTAAAGGATTCTACCGCCTTCCCGAGGCTCAGAAACCCACAGGAGGAAGAGAGGGCCTTTCTGACCATAGAACTCCTCACTTTCATTGCAAGTTAGAAAGCTCTAAGGAGGGTTTTAATGACACCAGTGTTGGCCCCTCCTGAAGGAGACAGCCTGGCACACAGCGCCACCTAGCGTCCGCATTAAAAACTTTCTGGCAATCATCTTTGCGGTAATTGGCCCTAGTAACTTCTATGAAGTAGGGCAAAGAAAATAAATCCATCAAAGCTGACTGAATAACAGAGAGGAATGCCAGCTGCAAGCAGTTTTGACTCTTGATGCCTTCAAACGCCAGGAAAGTTAATCCTTGCCTTATGTTTCTTTCTCCGTGCCCAAAAGGCAGTAGAACTAGTCACTAAACCCAGGGAGGTGAAGCAGGTCACTAGGTTTATAATGGAGTTGGTAACGGCTTTTCATTTTTTCTCTGCATCCTGGCAGCAGGAGATAGGCAGCTTGTTATAACTGAGAGGGGGCTCCTGGCAAGCCTGCTTGCTGGGTGGATTTCTGTAGGCGGGGGCTCGCTGGGAATATTATAACCTCGCAGAGTCACAGATTTAATAGTATTTCTTCCACTCCATTCAGCACAGCGCTGAGTTACAGTGACTCTGGCTCCAGCACGCACACTGCCGACATGCTTTGTTCTCCCGTGAGCTTTGCAGCTTCATGGTCCTGCTTAGGTCCTGGCCCCGTTGTCTGCTCTTGCCGCTGATGCAGGCTCTCCAGACAGCTCTCCCCTGCATCCACTCCTTCCCACCTGGCTCATGTCTCCCTTTCCATTCTTTCACGCCCTCCTCTTTGTTCTACACCATCAAGATAGCTATCATTTTGGAGCACCTACCATGTTCCAGGCACCGGGCCAGATGCTTCACACGTAATTTGCCATTTGAGACGGTTCTCTGTGTGTTGGTGGGTTAGGAGCCTGAGCTGCTTGTGAAGCACAGTCGGGGTTGGAGTGCCCCCTCTCTCCCGCTGTTCCCAGGCTTCCATGTTGCTGCCACTTGGAGGCACAGAAGTGCTAACACCCTGACTGCTCTCTCTGTCCTTTACGTCTAGGGATGGACTGACATGGTTTAAACAACGGTGAGTGTCCTAGTTTTGTTTCTGTTGCTGTGATAAACACACCAGCAAAAAGCAACATGAAGGAGAAGTGTTTTTAGCTTATAACTCCAGGTTACATTCTAGCATAGGGGAGGGCGAAGTGGGAAGTTGAAGTTATATTACATCCACAGACAAGAGCAGAGAGAATAAATACAGACGGCCTAGTTTTCAACTTCCTCTGTTCTCACACAGTTCAGAGTTCAAACCCAGGAAATGATACCACCCACAGTGGACTAGCTTTCCTACATGGATTAAAACAATCAAAACAACCCTCCACTGGCATACCCACAGGCCAACCTGATCTAGACAGTTCCTCATTGAGACCCCCTTCTTAGTTGTTTGAGGTTGTGTCACATGGTTATAGGTTGTATCAAATGGATGGTTAAAGCTGACTACTATAGTGGGTTTCAGGAGAACTGGGCTTGGATGTCCAGGCTCTCTACTCCCTCCCTTACCTGCTCAGACAGAGGCAGGGATACACACTCTGGCTTGTTCCTCTGTTTTCCCAATTTCACAGAGTTGGATCTGCCCCTGGAGGATGTACAAAGACTGGAGACTCATTGCAGGCAGCCTACTTGTCACAGACCTAACCCACAGTTGCCACAACTGTCACTGTTCATAATGAAGGGCATTCTCATGCCCCCTGTCCTGGCTCAGAATGTTGATATGTTCTTGGTGGCAGCTCAGACTCCTTAGAGCCTAGCATTTGTTACTAAATACAAGGCAGTAGGATTGGAGCAGCAACTTCAATTGATTCAAACTCAAATGAGTTCTGTTATTGTTGTTAAAGTGTGCGTGTGTGTCCAGACACATTTTTTTGTAGTGTAAAGAATGTTCTGGATTGGCAATAAGACAATATGGCTCTATTCTGGACTTAAGAGTCTTCAACCTTGGCTACTTGGAGACATAGCTCTAGTCTTTAGATCCCCATTTGCGATCTGGGATTCGCAGATCAAGGGGAGTATGATCTGAAGGCACCGGAATGAGGTGTTTCTACCACAGCAATGAACTTCTACTTCTTTAGTTCCCCCCACTTGAAAAGTCTTTGCATTGTTCAGGGATAGTAAATTCATGGAACATGTGCCTGAGGCTTAGCCCACCCTTACCTTCACTCTAGTAATGAGAAGCGTTAAGCTCCATAGGCAGTGGACGGCCAAGGTGCTGAATTTCATTATCATCATCACCACCACCACCACCACCATCACCATCACTATCACCACCACCACCATCACCACCATCACCACCACCACCACTACCACCACCACAACCACCACCCTGACCAGCACCACCATCACCACCACCACCACTACTACCACCACCACCACAACCACCACCCTGACCAGCACCACCATCACCACCAGCACCAGCACCACCATCACCACCAGCACCACCACTATCACCACCACCACCACCACCATCACCACCATCACCACCACCATCACCACCACCACCACTACCACCACCACCACCACAACCACCACCACCACCACAACCACCACCCTGACCAGCACCACCATCACCACCAGCACCAGCACCACCAGCACCACCAGCACCACCACCACCCTGACCAGCACCACTACCACCACCATCACCAGCACCACCAGCACCACCACCACCAGTACCACCAGCACCACCACCCCCCTGACCAGCACCACTACCACCACCATCACCACCACCACCAGCACCACCCTGACCAGCACCATCACCACCACCATCATCATCTTGAAAACAAAGCTGGAATTCCAGGGTTAATAAAATATTTTCTTCTTGATTTTTAAATTTTAAAATTCTTGATTTTTCAAGAGTGGTCTTTTTTGAACAACCTTCAGGGACATACCAACTAAGTTGGCTTTCTTGAGAAGAATGTCATCATGTGAGCTATAGAGAGATGGTGCAATTTCAAGTCAGGCAAGGGTGACTTTGCAAAGCAGGCACATGGATTCCATTCTGAAGATATGAGAATAGAATCTAGGGAAATGGCATTTTCCAGTTGCAGCCTTGATCCTCTCCAGACCTCTTCATCCTTTTAGGATGCTTCAGCGCCATTTTATACGGCTGTTTCCTTTACAGTGATTTCTTTTTCCTGGAGGCTTTTGTCTATTGAACACTCACCAGTCTGTCTAGAGACTATCTATGCTCTGAATGGCCTTCGCCCAACCTCCCTTCCAAGCTCAAGTTCAATCTTGTCTTCTATGGAAATGAGTCAGGTAGGATCCAGTTTAGGATTATAGAAAACAAAGGTTGGGATAAGATATAATTGATGTGATGCATGTGAGTATCAGTGATAATGCTAACAGCTTAGTAAGTGTTAAGTCTTTTAGCTTCTATTTCCTTTCTTGTTGAGTTCATCTATCTCATAAGAATATCACGCTTATATTATCTAGGCTTGTTTTACAGGACATTGGTTGTGTTCCTGCTCTGACACTGCACTGAGGGATGTAGGCACAGACTTGGTCTGTGCTCTTAAATAGGGTAAGATGTAGGCAGCAGCTCACCAGCAAATAGGGGGTGAGTGTGGTGCTCAAGCCAGTGATCTAGCAGGGCTTGTAGACTCTTTGGTCTCTTTGATTTTGGAATTTTTATCAGATTCTTTGATGGTCAGGGTTAGAAGAGAGAACTTAATACGCCCATGAAGCATATCATAAATATGATCTTGCCAGAAAAAAAATTGCATCAGGATAATCATTGCCAAATGTATTGGAGTGGCTTGCTTTCCCATTCTTGAGGGCTTGCTGTTTACTTTCATAAGCTTTAAGAACTTTTGTACATAGAATTTCTCTCTGAAAGGGGGATTCATGAACCTTGGTCTCTGAGAGGAGTAGCAAGTGTCCAAGCCAAGTCTTCACCTTGGTCCTCCTGTATAAGCAGCATCACATTCTCACAAACCCTGGTGTCTCGTGGCTCCATTTTGACGTGCAGTTGGCTGCTTGTCCACACTGCTCTCCCAGGGCCTCCATCATAGTCCAGACACTTTCCTAAGCCAACCCAGAAGCATTTCTACTATTGGGGTGTTGAGAGAAAAAGGTTACTGATATGCAGAGAACTGAGAGACCTCTGTGGAGTTGAATCTACTGTGTCTTGTTTTGTCTTTCTTTGTTGGCAACACACTGGTCTTAATGACATAGTCACATCTTAAACTTGTATCTGTATGCGTGGGGAGCGTGTTTGCATGTATTTGGAGAATAGCAGTCAACAGTGCGTAGTTTTTCCATTGCTTTTTTGAGACAGGGTCCCTGGAGCAGTGCTGCAGTTACAGGCACACACCCAGCCCGGGTCTTTACAGAGATATTAGGAATGGACCTCAGGTCTCCTCCTTGCTTGACTAACACTTTATTAACTGCGCCATCTCCCCAGGTCCAAGTGGACATCTAAGAAGACTTACCCACAGCTCAAACATGCACTTGTTCTTCTTTTACTCAGCTGCCATGTGTCTTCCCTCCCATTCCATTACATGCAGAGTTCAGATCAAAGGAGTTCCTTTGGTGTGCCTATGGTACACCATGCCTCCTTTGTTATAGATGCACAGAGTAGGGCTAAACTTAATAGACAAGGCGAGCTACTGCAAGAGGCCAAGTCTCCTTGAATCTTTCGAGAGTAGCTGTAGGTTGAAGATCTTAGAGGTAGTCTTTCTTCAGACTGAGTTGTCAGAAACTTATGGGACTTCAAGAGCCCCTTCATGCTTGCCCACTTGCTAGGAAGAGTCACAGAGTTCAATGACAGTGCTATCCTGAACCAACCAGAAGCGGAGACTCATATCGTCACAAATGTGGGGCCCCTGGCAGGATGAAGATTGAGAATGCACACATTATTTCCTACAGTAGAAATTACTGGAGGGCTTAGTACACACATTTTATTTATTTATTTATTTATTTATTTATTTATTTATTTATTTTTAGCTTGAACATTTCTTTCTGTGTGTATTGTGAACTTGTGTGTGCGTGTGTATTTGAGTGTGCATGTGTGTGCTAGTCAGGTCAACTTCAGGTGCTGATGCTGACCTTCTTCTCTTTCAGAGGCAGAGTCTCTTGTTTACTGCTGTGTGTACTGGGCTGGCTGGCCTGTGAGCTTCTGGTAATTTTCCTGTTCCTATCTCCAGTCTTGGCACAGGAGCTGAGGATAAAGATGAGTGTGATTGCACCCAGCTTTATTTGGCTTCTGCAGATGTGAGCCCAGCTCCTCATGGTTCTGTGCAGGTGCTGCACCCGCTGAGATATCCAGCCCTCAATAAACCAGTTTTAAATGAGATGTCATCATGCAGGCCTGTGTGATAAACTTGCTGGAATGTGGTGGAGTGTGATCCCCAGGTTCAAAGGCTAAGCTGAGATGGCAAGTCTCACATACCGGCCTCACATACCGCTTGATCTTCCCATCAGCGTCAGCCTCCATTTTTGGTTGTGGTTTGAGCATACAGTGTCACATATGATGTGAGGATACCAACATGGACAACAGACTTTTTACTCACTCAGAAACTCCAGTGGTTCAGGGATTAGCTCCCAGTCATCGGGATGATTATGTACATCCAAAGACGCTGTACATGGGGTGGAACACACACTGTCTTGTCTTTTGTCATCTTTACACTGACAGAAGAAGCACTCAAGCCAATGTTGGCCATGTGAGTAAACCCTGAACTGCCCTCCTTGGACAGGTTCTGTTAGGGCACTGACTCAGGACTGTGGTCACCATGCAGTTGCTCCAGTTCTCAGCCATGTGTAGTTCAGGTGACTGGTGCTGTATGATTTCTCTTTGGCTCAATTTAACCTGGTGGCTTCCTTGGGTTGGTGTCTCTATGGTGACCCGAAATGGGTCAAAGCTGAGTAACTGCTCTCTCTCTCTCAGGCTTAAGGGGGTCTGCAGAGACTGTGCACAGAAATCAACATCTCCATCAAGTGCCCCGCTGTAGCTTGGGGCCTGACCTCCTACACAGCTCCTTACAAATACCGGAGCAGTGAGGTTCCTTTTTAAAGCTTAAGTTTAATCTGCCAGCACCGCCAGCCCAACTACTTCCAGTTCTTTCTGCTACCTTTGTGCTGCAGAGCCAGATAATAGGTGGTAGAGGTTTTCCATGGCTGTGGCTTTGACTGAAATGAAAGCTACTTTTTGAGGATCTTTACAACATCAAGTACTGTTTTGTGACCAGTTTTACGTTGCAATATTGTCTCCCCTACACTACTGAAAATATCCCTTCCTACTGATTACACCAGTCTAAAATATTAGCTTTAACCATTTTGTACCAGTAGCCATGGGAAATATACAGGGAGAGCTGTGGCAGAAGACGGCATGGGAAGTTAAACTGTGGATGAGCCCAGGTGGGAGAGCATCTGGAATAAAGAAGAAAAGTTGGCAGCCATGAATTGAAGGTGATTCTCCTGCTTTAGCTCCTAATCAGGTCCCTGATAATCTTTTTCACACGGTAATGTGGATGTGGCAGTGGCTTGCCAGCTGTGGTACCCAGGTGCTTCCCAGCCTGGGCTTGCCTGTGAGGAGCAGGGGTGGGCAAAAGGTGCTTCGATGGGCGGAAGAAAATTGTGTTCAACCAGAGATGGCCTCTCCCCAGGTTATGGTACAAAGCTGCATCCCTGCAAAGAGGAGAAACATCTCTTAAACAGCCACTGCACCTTCTAGACATTCAGAAGAAAAAGATAAAGAAGACATCTCATCTGTATGTAATGCTGTTAAAACATGTGAACTCAACTTCGGCTTTATCCAAGGTCATGAAATGTTCAACGTCCAACCAGTAGCAATGTGACGTGGGAGACCATGCTGAAGCCTTTTCTTCTTTTCTCTTTCCTTTCTCATCTGTTTCCTTTTGAGACATAACAATGGGGATGCTGAGACCATGGGTCAGACTTTGTTAGCTTGTGGCAATGCCACCTGAAGGGATAATGGTTCTATGAGAGGGTAGGTCTAGGGGAGCCAGGTCCCAACCAGATCCCAGCCCTACTGACTCCACACTGGTACTATTGTGTATGTGGAGTAACAGTGACATCCTGTGGCCAGTCTGGCTGATCTAAGTGTCTCCTTTACAATGAAGAAGATCTGATTGTTTTTTAAATTTTTTTTTTGTCTGCACTGCAGTGTGAGTCCACACCGGCACCTTTTTCACATAATACACAGAGAAAGAAGGAGCAGAATACCCACAGGCCCTCCCGGGCTCTGAGCTGGAGAGGAGCATTCATAGGACAGAGATCATATCTGTTTTTATGCTCCATTAGTTCAAACATTGCTATTTGAATATTGGGCAGTCCATGGCAGCAGCCACAGAACGGTGTGGCAAAGTAGTGACAGGGAGGCGAGGTTGTCACCTCTTTAAAAACATGGTGTGGCTCAAGGCAGAATTGGTTTAAAAATGCCTAAGTATCATGACACTTGCCATTGATTTAATTTTAATTTTAATGATTTTTTTTGGGGGGGGGGAAGCACTAACTTCACTATGATCTTACTTAAAAGTAGTGCAGGGGTGGGATGGGGCAGAAACAGGTCTGCTTATCTGCTTTCCTTTCCTTCAACAGCAGAGCTTGGCTGTGATGCTCTGGGCTTTGCAGCTTTGTGATCTCAGATGTTTTATACACAGCCTCCCCAGGGCGTTCAGTTGATGCGGGCCTTCCTTGGAGCCTGGGCTGGGTGTGGAAGACAAACTCTGGTCTGTTCTCCAGGGGGACTTGTTTCTATCCAAACGATGCCTCGATTAGAGAGAACCTTCAACTTGGGCTCAGTTCTAGGTGTCCACCAGGGTCATTGATTGAGGACTAAAGAAAGGCAAACACATTTTAAGGGCAGGAGGTGATGCTCCTATGTTCCTTAGACTTGGGCTCCAGTTCCAAGCCTCTTTTATAACTGATCCTTTGACATTCTTAAAGTTGGAGGTCTGCTTTCTTACAGATTATTTTTGAAAAAAAAAAATGAAGGCAGAAAGATTCTAATCAGAGTAATGGCAAATTACTTATGGAAGCATGTTACTCCTGGTATGATACACTCACAGTTACCCTTGTAGGTCTGTGCACCTGCAGAGGGAAGACAGGTCTGGGGAGAGTTTCTTTAATTGGCTAAGAAATGCATAATCACAACTACTCCATTCTTGGTGTGTGGAGATGAATTCTGAATGCATGCATAAGTGCACAGTAGTCACCAGTACATGTGCTTGGGGTACACTACAGGCTTACTGTTGCTGTTGTTATTGCTACTAAGGACACATGTGTGCCCAAAGTTGAAGACTCTTTATCTCGAGTTCCCTGAGAAGCTGCATAATATCTCTGGACTTGTCAATTGAGCTTTGGGCTGAGGGCAAAAGAGTACACAGTAGTGTGTGTGTGTGTGTGTGTGTGTGTGTGTGTGTGCATGTTACATATGTGTTACATGTATATGTGTGTATGTGTGCATGTGTGTATTTGTGTGTTTCATGTGAATGTGCATGTGTGCACATGTATGTTTGCATGTGTTCAGTGACCTATTCTTGCTGAAGCTCTGTTTGAGCAGTTTGCCACAGAAGAGTCAGATACAGCAGTTGCCCGGAGGTAATGCACAATGCTTAATCAGGAAAAGAAGAAATAAGATGGGAATGGAAAAGAAGGGGAGGGAGCCAAGCAAATGCCAATAACGGAAGGAAATGTAAAGGACTAGCAGAAAGTCAGACTCTCAGCGCCGAGTATTCTCCTAGGCCATTTTAAACTTCTCTAAAATCATGATAACTTAATTCCTGTGTCAAGAAAGGTTTTACATACTTTTTGTCTAGTGGCAGAAAAAAGGGCCAGGCAAGGATTCCTCACACAGGGCAAAAGTCTCCCTCTTTCTTTTATCCCCTTCCTTGGGTGATTTAAGCAAAGGCATTGAGGAGCTGGCTTAGAATTACTCAAATCTCCGTTGAGCTGTTCAGCTAATTATATGGAGAACATACGATAACGCCTGCCCCTCCCCTGAGCCTGTTTCTGAACTCCTCTTCTCCTCCTTCCATCTTAGTGTTTCCGGGTTTTGGAATGAGTCTTGGCTTATACAGTTGGTGTTTTCTGACTTTGTGAGAACCTCTTTGGCCTTCCAGTTTCCTCCCGTGTTTCTTTCTGCTTACAGCCTCCACCCTCCCTTATATGTTTCACTTCTGTTTCCAGTTTCTGAGTAACAGATGGATCTCCCACAGCATGGCTGTAAAAAAACAAACAAACAAATTTATGGGAGACAGCGTTACTTAAGTATTGATAACAACAGAGGGAAAATACTACCATTATGAGGAGGCTTCGAATAGGAATTTACCATCCCTGTAAATAGCAGAGAATAAAAAGACTTGGAGTCCTTTCCGGGGAGCTTGTGGGCCACCTTGGTGTGGAGAGGGTGATGACGTGGAAGGGTGGAGCCATGAAGATGGTGATGACGTGGAAGGGTGGAGCCATGAAGAGGGTGATGACGTGGAAGGGTGGAGCCATGAAGCAATTCACATTGTTTTCCGAATGAATCCTTGCTTATCTCGTTCATGTGGAGTCTGAGTGATCAGTCCCCATGATTCTGACAGCCCTCCATGTTTCCCTGCGTTGGAACAGAGAACATATTAAGGCCAGATATGACATGCGCAAGACACAAATTTCTTTCTGGGAAATGAATGCTAGAACATTGTCGTCCTAGGGAATCAGCGTATTTAGGAAAAGACATTGAGCTCAGTGAGACACAGTAACATTTGCCCTTAAGTCTGTGGCCCAGAAGAGTGAAGGTGTCAGTTTCAGGCCCTCTCAAGTTTGTTTTGCAGTATGGGCCTGCAGCTTCTTATAATTAGCTGTTGCTGTTATGAAAGGCACCAGGGCAGTCAGGGATGGTGCTAACACACTCTGGTTGGCACCAGGTCTCCACTCTCCTGCCTCCCATTCTCTCCTCTTGGTTCTCACCCTACACTACTTACTGCTTTTCTGTTTAACCGTGTGTGTGTGTGTGTGTGTGTGTGTGTGTGTGTGTGCAAAATGGTGTTTATGGGTGGGTTCCCTGTAGCTCTCTCCTCCATTCTCCTTGCTTTTCTCCCTTCTTTAAAAATATGGAACCAACATTAAGGGAATAAGACTATTTCTCATTATATTATCCCCAAATATGAAGAACTGTGGCCTGTCTCATCGGGTGTGATAAAGCCATGTCTGGTTCTAAGGAACAGAAATCTGAGCATTCACTGGATTAAACAATACAGGAAAGGTTTGACTTGCATAGTCCAAAGGTCTTTGACATGTCATCAGTTACCCAACACTGTCAACTGGAGCCTCATCTCTGTCATTCTTCTGCCTTATACACTGTCATCTTCCTCATCTCTGTCATTCTTCTGCCTTATACACTGTCATCTTCCTCATCTCTGTCATTCTTCTGCCTTATACACTGTCATCTTCCTCTTCAGGCTCTTCTTCCCCATAGCCTCACCTCCCCCTGCTCCTAAAGGAAGCCAGTGTCTCTTAGATAACTATGCAACTCCTTATCTGTGAGCACAGCAAGAGAATTTATTCTTTTATCTTTTCCTGTTTGGGGGAGTGGGGGTGGGGGTGGGGGAAGGAGTCCACCACATCATGACTAGGCATCTTCCTAATTAGACAAGTTCTGTACATTATCAAATTGCGGTGACAGCTAGGGGATGTTAGGTGCTAAGTTGTATTTGTCAAGAAGATCTGCCTCTACCATGGTGAGCCTGACACTGTCAGTGCTCACTGGGTAAAGTCTCCATTACTTGGTAGAAGATCAAAGCTAATTGGTTTTGTGTAGTAATAATCTCAGTTGTCAACTTGGGGTCTGAAATCATCTAAGAAGTGGGCCTGTGAAGTTATTTCCTGGAATGATTAAGAGAGGAAGACCTTTCCATTGTGGGAAGCACCTTCTGGCATGGTCCAGAGAGGAAGGGATTCAAGATAACAACTGTTGGTTTTTGCTCATCTACCTTCACCCCTTGCCAGTGAGATCATCTACTTTGCTGCTGCCACTGCTGCTGTTCTTTCCTGACATCAGAACACAGCTTCTTCAGCCTTACAACATAGAGTGAAGACCATGACTTTCCAGGTAGCTTCAAGATCTTCAGCACCAGGATGGGACCATGGAGACATCAAGCTACCTGGTTCTCAATCTCTCCAGTGCACAGAGGGCCATTTTGAACTACCCAGTCCATATTGTGTTAGTGAATCTATTTAAATTCCCTTTGTTATGTAATATACACTCACGCTATTGAGTCTGTTCCTCTAGAGAACACTGACTCCTGCACTTGGCCATCTAGTTGTTGAATACGTTCTACAAACAGAGATGTTACTGAAAGAGTGAAGCAAGCAGATAAAGTCATACATAGGACTGGTGGGAACTTTCACTATGAACACATTGTCATAGGGAATTATTTGCTTTTAATTTGAACCACTGGCAGAGCAAAGATGGTTCTAAACAGTGTGCTTCTCCGATTGGACTGGTTGTCTCACCATTTTCTCCTCCCCCTTCCATTATTTCTCTTCTGTATCAAGGAAGAGACGGAATTCAACTTGTCAGCAAGGCTGGGCTCAAATAAGTTTGGCTATAAAAGTTAGCAAGTATCCATGGATTGTAGTTAATTCCCATGAGGAGGAGGGGCAGACATTTGAATCCTAAGAGAAAAGAAATAGAAATCAAACTCCCATTCCCATCAGTGCTGAGTCAGCAAGTGGAGACCTCCCCATGAGATCCCAGCATGGCTGGGCTTGGGTGGTGATGGTCGTTTTATAGTTGCTTGAAGAGACAGGTGCCTGCCAAAGGTTAACAATGTCAACTGCTCAGTGTTCAAGGGCAAAGCAGAGCCTTGGGTCTATTCATTGCTCTGAAACACTCAAGGATTTATTCTCTAGCCAGAGGAGAGTTTGAGATGCTCACCATTGAATTCTGACTATCATTCTCTGCATTTCCCATCAAGACAGAGAAACAAGTCATCAACCTGATTTGTACTACGCAGGGGTCAAGACCTTGAGTGACTGCCATGCTATAGCTTAGTTTTCTAAGCCTGAGTTATCTTCATGGTAATTTCTAGAAGCCACAGTGTTCATATCTCTAACCAAGTGCAGTGGCTTCTCACCTAGGTCAGTGCAAATCCAGAAGAAGCTGAGAGCTAACAAAGTGGAGAAAGGTTCATTGCCTATAACAGATAAGGAACACACAAGAGTTATTTCCAGTGCAGTAGCCTTATGAATTGAGGAAGCAATAGTCTCAGTTGAATATTCATACTGGAAATCATTATGAGGGGATGTGGGGTGGTTGTCACTCCTCCCCCAACTTTTTCTTACCTTTTTACCTATGGCTTAGAACCCTTTTCCTTACATTTGAACCTCCTATAGTGTCTTTCCCAGCATTTGTCACTCTCCATATCTATTTCTTCCATACAGTGGGTCTCAGTCTGCCCGGCTAAGTGTGTCCTTGAGAAGGCTATAGGCCTTCCTCTCAGAAGCACTTGCTGGTCCATAGTCTGACCCTGCCGGTGGCACAGTGTGTACCACCATTAAATATGCCAATGATTGTTTTAATCTAAACACATAGGCAGACCTAGCTCTTTGTCTGCTCATGTCTATGTAAAAACAGAGTAACGTTTTCCTTTTTAAAGGAAATTTCCATTACAAAGGAAGTTTCCATTTGTACAGATGTCTCCATACCAGGAAAAGCCATCTTAAGATCACTCATTGCCTAAAAGAGTCTTCTTGGCAAGATGTATTGATGCTTAATCAGTACACATTTCCTTACTTCCCCTCCCCTGAACTTCTCTCCCATTCCAGAATCTCGGAACTTCCTTTGATTAGCATAAGGTGGTGTACAGGCCTCACCCTAAGGTGTGGTGGCTCACCTCATCCTTGAGTCCCATTGCTTTGTCTTGTCGCCTTTCCTTTTTTCATTTTCTTTCTCTTTCTTTCTTTCTTTCTTTCTTTCTTTCTTTCTTTCTTTCTTTCTTCCTTTCTTCCTTCCTTTCTTCCTTTCTTCCTTTCTTCCTTTCTCCCTCCCTTCCTCCTTCCCTCCCTCCCTCCCTCCTTCCTTTCCTCCCTTTCTTTCTTCCCAGGGTCTCATGTAACCTAGCTTGGTCTCAAACTCACTGCCCAGGAGAGGATGACCTTGAACCACCTATTTCCCACTCCCAGTGTTGGGGTTATGGGGTCCATGTGTTACTGGAGATTAGACTTAGAAATCTGTGCTTGGAAAAGTTCTCCACCTACAGCTTTCAGTCAGCCCTGCAATTCTATGTAACTAAGCTGGAGTGCTCAGAGGTGAGGGGAAGGTATCCTGCACACTTTCCACTCGACAGCGGCTTCTGCTATCCATGGGTTTGTCCCATTAGAAGTCCAGAAGCATCTCTATTAGATGATACAAAATGTGGTTATTCTTCGAAGGCGAGAGAAATCCTGACTGAGTTGTAGCAAGAAAACAGCTTGTTAAACACCAGCCGAGGCAGAAGGTTTTGTCTCCTCGGAACTCTACTTATTCAATGCTTGAACAGCTCTTGGAGCAGCAGGACCCGAGGAGTGCCTCTGTGTACAAGAGGCAGGCATGTTGGATGTTAAACTGGCGTTCATTTACTGGAATCCATTTTGGGTAGTTTCCTTATTTCTCTCCTGGGAGGGCATTGTTGGTGGCATCTTGAGTTAGACAGAGTCATATTTCAGGCACTTACATCTCTTGCTTAGTGGGAAGATCAGCCAGACTTGAAAATAAAGTTGATATTCCTGTCATCGGGTTCTAACAGAAAACAGTCGCTTCCCCCCAAAAAGAGTTTTGTGTTGAGACTTGAGAAAAACAGGTCAAGTATGTTTGATCCTCGTTTCATAGGGTGGCAGAGCAGGCACAGGATGTACACATCAGTCATTGGAAGACCATTGCAGTCCACAAATTAATACAGCCCATGCCTCCCGCCTCTCCATTGTGTTCCTCTTCTTGTGCATGCTATTGATTGATTTACCTCCAGGGGGAGATTCTTCTGACTCAGACACTAAGCAAGTTCCTAAGGAAAATATCAGCTTTAAAGGGGAGTAGAGGAGATAGCAGGGGCAGCAAAAATCACAAATCTTTCATTTATAAGAGCTACAGAACATCTGGAGAGCATGTGGAGCTCTTAGCCCCCAGAGTGCAGGAACAAATGAGCAGAAAAGGGAACCCCACCACCTCTCCCCCTACTAATGGAGTGCCATCAATTTGAATACAATGCAAGGCCCCACAATAAACATCTTCAGACCATCTGGGACTCCCTCTGCACCTTACATGACTTGGGACATTGAATGCACAGCTTGCTTTTTAGACAGAAAGCTTTTTGGAGATTGAGGAACAATGAAGATATCTTTAGAGAAACACTCATCTTTTTCTATTTTTATAATTTTAAAAATATGTATCAGGAGGGTGAGTTTCTCTCTTCTAGTGTGCATGCCATGAGCGAACGAGGAACTGAATTTGGATCCCTAGTGGGAGTGTGAAAAACCAGGTGTGGTGGTTTATACCAGGAATTGTAGCACAAGGGGAGTGGAGGCAGGAGGATACCTGGGGTCTGTTGACCCACTGATCTTTCCTAGTTGATGAGCTCTCCGTGCAGTGAAAAGTTCTCATTTTATACACACACACACACACACACACACACACACACACACACACACACAGTGTTTCATCATCAAAATGAAAACAAAATCAAGCAGTTCATAGGGGAATATGTTTAAGGTGTCCCATGCAGTGATGAGGTAAGTTTGTCTGTATCTGAGCTGGTATCAGTAGCATCTTAAACTAAATGTCCATGTGCATGGAAAAGAGTGGAAAGTCACATGTGTCACAAGTGGCTGGCAAGATAGTCACAGCTGGAATCAGAGTGAAGGCTTGAATTTGAGTTGACATTGGCATCACCTTCCCTGGGTCAGGCTATTTGAAGACACTTTTACTCCATTTAAGCAATATGGGAACACAAATTATAATACTTGTCTATTCCCCTTCTCTCAGAGGTCTCAGGGGACAATGTAAACATGCCGCAAGTTGCTTTGTGTAGAGCCTGGAACAAGCAATCAATGTAAGAATTAATGGTGTCGTGTAGCAGTTGTAGCAGCAGATCCAAGTTTAGAAATAGGGAAATATTTCTAAGCATGCCTTTTGTTTTGATACAGAAAAAGATTTTTTCATACCTCCCTAAAGCAGAGATTGCTTACTGGCAGCCAAGATCCAAGATCTGGACAAAAAACAGGGACTGTTGGTACACAAGAAATACCAACTTTTTTTCGTTACCAATATTTACAAGAATATCCATATTTTTAATTATTTTTAAATGGAAAAATCCTGCTGTAATTGTGCCTTCAACACAAAACAGTACAAGACAGTTGGAGAAAAGACTGGGTGTAATTTGGAGAGATGGTCTTTTCCCTCAGACAACCAATCTACTTCTATAAGTTGTATATACATATTTGGTTCATTCCACTTGTGTATAGGAAGCCACTGAAGGCAGTTTTCATAGACTTTGAGTGGAATATTGTATTAGGGGTGTGTGTGTGTGTGTGTGTGTGTGTGTGTGTGAAAGAGAGAAAGAGAGAGAGAGGGAGAGGGAGAGGGAGAGGGAGAGGGAGAGGGAGAGGGAGAGGGAGAGGGAGAGAGAGAGAGAGAGAGAGAGAGAGAGAGAGAGAGAGAGAGATTTCTATCACTATAACAAATTGCCTGATGCTGGCTGCCTATGAAGAAAAGGTATTCATTTGGCTCATGTTTTTGGATTTTCAAGACCAAGACTGGGCAACTGCATTGATTTGTGCCTCCTGTGAGGGAAGTATATTATGGTGAGTGTCAGATGGGGACACACATTATGAGCCGGGAAAAAGAGAGGGCTGGGGGAAGAAGAAGATGGAGGAGAAATAGGAACCGCAAGAATGAGAAAGAGGACAGGACAGAAGTAGAGGTCTTTTGTCTGTTCTGAGGACATGACTGCTAATCTGAGGATTTCTATTTGCTCCTTCATCCTGAGGATCCTGTTAACTCCCAAAGCTCCACCCTAGCGATCAAGTCTTCTCATATTCATTTTTTGAATATGTCTATCCAAGCTACTGCTACATACACACACAGACACACAGACACACAGACACACACAGACACACACACACAGAAAGAGAGAGAGAGAGAGAGAGAGAGAGAGAGAGAGAGAGAGAGAGAGAGAGAGGGAGGGAGGGAGAGGGAGAAAAAGAGAGAGAGAGTGACTCGTGATATTTATTGCTTCCAAGGTTAGACAAACACCCAGAAGAGTTGTTATAAAACACCTGGACACTCATTATTCTAATCAAGGTGAAAGCCATTTTATGTGGTATTTGTCTGTGTGTGTATGTTTTTCCATGTGCGTATGTGTATTGTGGTTCCACATGCCTGTATAAATATGTGCACACATGTGTACATGGATGTAAAGGCTCAGGGTTGATGGAATCATCCTTGATTACTCTACCATCCTGTTCTTTGAGGCAGTGTCTCTTAAACGAAGCCAGTGCTCAGAGATACGGCCAGTCTTGTTAGGCAGTTTTCTATGAAGGCTTCTGTGGTTTTGCTTTCAGAGGCTAGGATTACAGGTGGGCTATCATCCCAGTTGGCATTTACATGGGTGTTCTGAGCATCTCAATTATTGTCACAGTCATATGGTGAACACTTAACTGCCAAGCCATCTCCCAAGCCTAAACCATTATATATCTCTAATGTTTTTTAGCTGAAAGAATATAGGGCAGCTTTCCCACATGCCTTTTTATCTAAAACACTAAGATGGCTGGGTCAAGAACGCCTTCCAAAGCACAGGGGGTGTCTGGTGAGATGTGTGGAGGCTGCAGGATGAGCTTCAGATGGTAGACAAAGCACAGAATAAGAAAATAACTATTCATTCCGTCCCCAGGTTCTCTGGGTACCTTCACGTTTCATGCTCTAAACAAGATTATTCAGAAAAATCAGTGTTTATCTGTGAAATCATGTTGTCTACTCAGAGACTTCCTACAGAGCCTGTCAGCCTTCACTCACTGGGGGAACCCTATCGAGAGTGAGAGGTTGCACTACGGGGACAGCCTAGTCATCATTTACACTGGTCACTGCTCTGTGGGTGTCAGGGAGGGATGTGCATCCCTGTGAGGGATGTGGCAGAGGTAGGAATGTGAGGAGGCAAAATAAAGCAGCTGATCTTTGAAAACCAGCTGAGGCTCAGAATACTGTTCTAAAGTCTTTTCTAAAAAGCTTGTCGTATGTGTGTGTGGGTGGGAGGGGCTTGCACATAGGTGTGTACAGGTTCATGTGCCTTTGGCCATGGAGACCAGAAAAGGGTATCAGATGGCTCAGAGCCTAAATTATAGGCACCTATGAGCTTCTGGCTTGTTGTGGAGGGGCATTGGATTTGAACTCTGGTCCTCATGGTTTTGCACCAGTCGCTCTTAACCACAGAGCTGCCTCCCCAGCCTCTCAAACATTTTAAAGATGGTGACAATGATTTCCAGCCAAAGGCAGACTTAAGAGCAGAGGTAGCATCTGTGCTTCTCCATTTACTGTGAATGAGTTGAGAGTCGATAGATCTGTGAAAGTAATTCCTGTTCCTAAAGCCTGGAAAGAAGCAGCCACACACAATGCCACCCCATGACACCTTAGAATAATGACACAAGGTCAGATGAGCTCTGTTCTTTGAACTATTGATTAAATGTAACCAGGGACTTTTCTTCATTACAGTAAGTGGCTGGTTGGTGGTTGATTACCAGCAGCATGATTCTGTCATTCATTGCAGATCTGGAAGTTCCCGCCCCCTTTGCCTCTGTCTGTCTGGCCCCACCTGGTCTGTGGGCAATCTTTGCAGGACTTTGAGAACCAGAAGAGCCATTCCATGTCTATCAATAAAAAGTATCTCTCCCGGGCTCTGGCCTCCTCCTGCCCTTCAAAAGGGAACGCCAACCTGTCCAGTGGGCGTGAGTGGTCATGATTTAAGCAGTGCCAAGTGCTGGGCTTTCCAATGGGAATGAGCTCTCTGCTGTGTAGCGATCCCGACCATCTGGGCTGGGAAATGGAGACCACCTTGCACCGGAATAACCTTGGCCAGTACTTTTGCAACTTCTGCTTTTGGATCTGTTTTGCCCAATGCTGTGGCATGCCATCCCAGGAGCGTGGACACCAGGTGACCTGAAGGGGCACTGTGTATTCTTCTGCTTCCAGTTGCCCTCTCTCCTCTTCTCTCTCCCTTACTTGTGCAATTCTGTCTTAGACATCGATGGGCATTTGCTTCCTTTACTGGCTTCAAGGTAGGCTGAGCACCTGCATTTGGAAGTATGCACATAGTCATGTACACTCACATACACATGAGAGAGAGAGAGAGAGAGAGAGAGAGAGAGAGAGAGAAAGAGAGAGAGAGAGAGAACTGACCATGACTATGACTAAATCTCTTCACAGGAACAAGAAGTTTTGGCTTACTGAGGCTGACTGAGATCATGGGTGTAGTCAGTCAAGGGAGAAAACATTTGATGAATCTTGGAGAGGGAATATTCCGGGAAGTATTTGCCTGAGCCTGGAACTCCAATGGCACCTGTCTTCAGCTGCCAGCTTTCTCTCAGTCTTCATGCTCACGGCCTATACTAGTAACTGTTCATAGGAGTACCCCCAACATGATATTACATGTTACATGCTATCCTTTGTTATTTTTCACACAACTTGAAGGCTCGTAATAATCTTTTCAGCTACATAGTACCTTAAAAATTAACTAAAACAAAAGTGTATGTGTGTGTACATGTATAAGTGTGTATACATGTATATGTATGTATGTATGTATACATGTATGCACATGTGTCTGTTTTAGCTCTCCTTTTGTTCTCAGGTGCTGAATTTGTTGTCATGGTGTGTCATGGTCTTCTATCTTGTCTTTTCATTTGACTTCATTTCCTATAATCTATCTTTACATATTTTTGAGCATCTTAAATTATGTCTCTTTCATAAGTTAACTGAACAAATATACTTACTGAAGCTATCAAAACAAGACTGGGCATACCTCAGTCCTCATCTTCAGCCCAAACTTCTCCCCAGGCATATGCAGAGAACACTTTGCATAGGATGCTGGCTCCTCACTGGATCACCTAAGCTATCTCCATATGTCACATCTCAGTTCACTCACCCTTCCTCAGGACATCTTCTCTGACCCATCCCATCCCAGCATGGCTTCCTTAGAAGAGTCTTTCTTTTTTGATTCCCTCTCCTCATTCTCTATGGCACTTCTCAAAGGGGGTTGTCTTAGTGTTCTATTGTTGTGAAGATGCAGCATGGCCAAGGCAACAGAGGAAAGCATTTACTCGGGACTGGGTAACAGTTTTAGAGGTTTAACTCATTATCATCATGGCTGAAAGCATAGTGGTAGGCAAACAGACATGGTGCTGGAGAAGTAGCTGAGAGTTTCACATCTGAATCCACAGGCAGGGAGAGATTCTGGCTTTGAAATGAGCTTTTTGAAAACATGGCTCCTCCAGTGACACACCCACTCCAACAAGGCCACACCTACTCCAACAAGGTCACACCTCCGAATCCTTTCAAACACTGCTACTGCCTGGTGATCAAGTATTCAAATCCAAGAACCTATGAGGGCTTTTCTCATCCAAACCACCAGAGATGCACTCCATAGTTTAACACTGTGTGCCTGGTGTCTGCCTTCCCACCACACTGCAATCCCTGGCAGGCACACATGTGATTTTTTAAAAAATGTTGCTACATCACTCTAAAGGGTGCATTGGATAAACGTTTGAAAATAAATAAGTTAAGAAAGGAATAAAACAAGGTAAAGGGGTAGATTAATTAAAAATAGCTTTATAGTTATGCCCTGGAAACATTTTGATTCCTATAGGATCCCTCCTTTTTAAATATTGCTTTCTTTTATTCGGAGAGACTGATTTCATTGTCAGGGGCTGTTAGCCTAAACAGTTTCATGAATGAAGACATGAGATTCAGCTCAGAGACAATGGACCCTATTGCTCATAGCACACCCAGTAGCATGATTATCAATATATCTGCCCATTTCCCTTCGATCATAAGTCCCCTAGGAATAGTGAGAGCCAGTCCAGCGCACATGCTGCAGAAGATTCCTGAGGTTAGAAAACTTGACTGCTGGGCATCTGTACCAAAAAAGATGCCATACTAGCCTTCTAAGACTCTTAGCTAATGTGCCCTTCATTCTAGTTGGAGACACCAAGTCTATCTTCTTACTTTGAAAACACCCTTGGATACACACTCCTGGAGAAAAGAAGTTGCTCTACTCAGAAGATGTGTAGCTTCATCAGAGAAGCATGAGGAATTTCCTTCCCATAATATCAACCCCTATGAATATGATACAAGAGTGTTATAAACATGTAGGGAAATGTCACAGTATGTACAATTAATATACATTAGTACAAAAGTCAGCCCCTCTCCTAGCTGTTGGCCAAGCTACTGTATTGATTTGTGATTAATTTTCCATGAGTATGCAGTCCCTCTAATTAATCTGATTGACAGAAGCTAGAACAAAATCCCATTAGTTTGTCTCACAATATTTTATTGTCTACTATCAACAAACCAACTTTAAACAACAGGATGAGGACAACCTACAGTATTGACCTCGACTGTGGCCCCAATGTTCCTGATCCCAGCAGCTCAGCAAACTTGGAGTGCTTACAAGCTTTAAACTTCTTAAAAGTTAGGCAATGCTCTCCTCTGAGTCGTCTTTTCATGTGGCCCAAGGACTTAATCCAGAATGTATGAGTAATTACTCTGTCCACCTTGATGCTACAGGAGAAACCCTAATGTGATGTTCTTGCAACTGAAAATCCTGGCCTGTTCATTGTACTGACTTCAATGACTTCAAGACCACAAATAGTGTCACTGATTTCTTCAGCTGAAGTCGGGGACACATTTTACATTAGTTTTCTATCTGGGTGACTCCTGTTAAGGAGAAAGCTGCTCTAGGCTGTGCATAAATAGCACATCTGCTTAGCCTCCCAGGAAAACCAAATATAGCCTTGTCATCTGAGCGCCATGTAATTTACTAGGGATGTTTGCCTAAACATCTGACTCAAGCTCCTTTATGACCACCACTGAGGTACAAGCTCCCTCAATTTTGTCTTAGATTTAGCTGTCTTCTGCATCCATCTTTCTAACTAAGCAGCCTGTCCCTTCAGTGCAAAGCATCTTCAGTGCATCCCCATCTTTGTCTGCATCCCATTCCTTAGCTGTTACTATTTTTATTCTGACTTCAACACCAGAGGTAGTTCCAGGACTGTCTACTGCCCCTTCCCCCTGGAAAGAAAGCACTGTTTATGATTGGACCTTCTGTAAGGTGGGAGGGACCTCTATCAATTGGCATTAGCTCAACTTGGTTCTTCAATTAACCTGTAAAAAGTAAGGTACAAGTGAACTCCTATATCTGGGGTTTGACCCAAGAAGAGTTAGTCCAACATGTCCCATTTGTCCACACTGCCAAACTGGACACCTGCCCCCATTAGTGGAAGTCATGGAAACAGCAATGGGTAAGATGCCCAGAGGCACTGACAGGCATTTGGCATGGCTGTGTGGAACCTAGGGCCATCTCTTGACACTTTGGTAGACTTGTCAGGACATCTGTGGGAGACTGGTGTGTGCATCAGGCAACCTAACTTAAAATCCTTATATCCATTTGATAGAGTGGATGAAGAATGTTTTCTAAACAAAGGGCTAGTGAAGAGTCATATATAGTCAAATATTCATAGTACATCTCAATCCATGTCTGTGAAGATTAGTTGTAATTGTCAACTGGACTCAACCTGAAATCTTTTGTAAGATTGAGGCTCACCTCTGGCTATGTCTGCAGAGACATTTTCAGAGAGAAACAATTCAGGGAAGAAAATACACCCTCAATGTGTGTGGCACTTGCCCACAGACTGGGGGACTGGGTGGGATAGAAGGAGAGAAGCAGCTGACAGTCCTTTCTCTGTTCTTCCTGACTGCTTGCTGTAGCAAGAGCTGCCTGTTCTCTCACATTCTTCCTGACATATTGGATTGAAGTCACTGAACCCAGGAGCCAGAATATATCTGCCTTCTTTACGTTGTTTTGGTCAGGTGTGCCCAGTCATGAGACAAGCAATGAGCAACCTCCTTCTAGGTTCTGATGTCTTCTTTTCCTTTCACAATTACTAAAGTGGTGAGCCTCGTTCTGGGAGCTGATATATCACACTTACCTTGATCGTCCCCTTTCACACTTGGGCCTGTACCCGATGCCACACCCTGTGCCCTGTTTTGGCTCCAGTGGGCCACAGTAAGGGAATGTAGTAACCAACCAAGCACTCATCCCCCTGTTCTATTATCAGGTTGGGCCAGCCAGACAATTCAGATACCTAAACTGAAATCTCAAGTTTAGGTTCTCAAGACATTTTGGCTGTGGTTTTACACAAAGGATAATCTAACCAGGTCAATCCAGGGCTGCTGTCAGAACAAAGAAAGAAGGCCAGATAAAGAATGGTCATGCAAAATCCAGAATTCTAAACAGACTTGTGTAAACCCCAGTCCTTGCAGCATACTTAATACTTAGGCAGAGGCCAGCAGAGAATAGTCATCTTCTAGGATGAGTCATAGAATATCCAAATTGCTTTGGAAGAATAGGTTCTGGGAGGAAGTGATAGTGTCATAGACACAAATCCAAAAAGGCCATCCTAACTCTCAACAGCACCATACACCTGTGCATGGTTGAGTCTGTATGTTGATCATTATTCTGGTATCAGTGCATGGGTGTGTGTGCAAGTGAGAGAGAGAGAAAAAGAGGGAGAGAAAGAGAAAGAGAGAGAGAGAGAGAGAGAGAGAGAGAGAGAGAGAGAGAGAGAGAGAAGCACCCATACACAGTCACAGGCTCACGGAGGCCAGAGGATATTCTTCTCTATTGGTTTGCCTCACTTCCTTGAGCTAGGGTCTCTCAGTGACCCTGGAGCCAGGCTGACAGACAGAAAGCCCCAGCGATACTCTTGTGTCTCTTCACCCCCATACTAAGATCGTAGGCATACATGTCACTACACCCGGCCTTTTAAATATTGGTGCTAGGGATTTGAACTTATGCCCTCATACTGATTTAGCAAGTACTCTTACCTACTGAGCCATCTCGTCAGCCCCAACTGTGTTGGTTTTATAACGAAGTTTATCACTGTGGGTGTCAAAATAGATCAGAAAGCCAAAACCATGGCATTTTAGCCTCGGTGTTTATGTGAGAGATAAACAGATATCATTTTGATAGGAATAACACATGTGGCTTCTCTGCACTAGAAACATGAAACCCATTCCCCTCTTCACTGTTTATCATGGGAGACATGTTCTGGTCTGGGATAACGAATATCAGTAATACATCAGTAATGGTGGCGATCTGGCCACTGCTGACCCAGTCACCAGCTTGGTTCCATCAGGCCTCCTAGGAACACTGGCTCTTCCTCTGGATATCCATGAGAGCAACCCAGATGGTCTGACTCACAGCCATGATACCCTTCCATGTCCCATGGCCCCAAAGCACAGTGCCTTTAATCTGCTAGTCTGTAGTTTTCCAAGTGGCAGACTGTACAGCTATCCCACTGGCAAGAGTCCACGAGTCAAAGTATAATATGGTTCATCGAAGGGAGTACTGGCAAGAGCTGGGAGGGTAGCTTTAAGCTCTACCCACAAACCAAAATAACTCCATCCCAGCTCTGCATGCCTGGCTGGGAAGCGGAAGAGCCACCGCTTGGCCAGCAGGCCCCATGAGTTCAGTGTAGCCAACCATCAGTGACCTAGGCTCGGGCACTTAGGGAAAATTCTGAAGTAAGGGCCTCCCTGAGCCCTAGCAGAATGAGAAGTACCGTTTTACCCCAAGGCATGACCACTCACTCTCTTTTTTGTATAAAGCAGAGATGCAGCTGGGGCCAGGCTGGCTTCTATATTTTTATTGATTTGATTTGATTTGATTTGATCAGAGTGGTATGTAGGGTTCTTCTTTGTTAGTCATCGAATTCTAAGCTGACTTGTGTCTAAAGAGGAAAACAAGTGTCACAAGGCCTCATGGCCAGGTGCTCAGTTTGAGTAAGAGCCCTGTAGCAAGCTCATAGCTGCTTCCTCAAGTGAATGCACATATTAATCATGTCAGGAAGATGGCAGGTCTAAAACCCCAAAGAGCATCTCTGCATAGACATGGCTTTGCCCTTCCAGATACTCCACTGGGTAAAATTATGTCACAGATAACGGTAGGCACTGGGGTTAGAGGCTCCCCAATACCACAGTTCCATCCATGGGCTTCTCCCTGGTTGAGACTCCCCTTGGCACTTCGAAGGTTGTGAGGATGAGAGGTGAACACAGCTGTACAGTCTACAGTAGAACTGTCATGGACCTGCCCAAAGGCCCCAAGTGAGCTTCTCTGATCCACCCAGACCCTTTTTCAGACTGCATAGGCTGAACCTGGGTGCCCCCTTCTCCCATGAAACCATGAGTAGTAGTGTCCCAGGCTCTAGTAGTCAATGGTGTTAACAGCATCCTAGAAGTTCTATCTTTTCCCCGCAAACATTTTTCTGTATACTTTCATGGACTTATACGGAGTCTTCTTTGCTTGGGATATGGGGATTTTGGCATCATCTGTAATCATCGTGGTCCTTAAGACATACAAGTGACTTTGCCCTTCCAGAGGCTCCACTGGGTAACATCATGTCACAGAAAATGGCAGGCTCTCGGATCACAGGTCAGAAGAGGGGTGGGGTGTCACAACGGTCTAGCTAGAGAGTAGCTTTAGACTTCCGCATTTTCAGTCTTGAGCAGCTATTTGCTCCCTGACAACTCGACAAACTTGTAATCGTTTGGTCCACCTAAGCCATATGTAGACACTGTTGAGTTCATCCATCCTTTGTCTGGGTCCAGGAGTTCACTGGCCCGAGCTTAGCAGTTCCTAGTCCCCTCTCCTGGAGGAGGTTGAGCAACAACCAAGGTTCTAGTTACAAGTTCTTTTCAATCCCACCTCTACCCTCAAGGCTTCTCTAATTTTGGGTCACAGGTTACAGGCAGCCAAAGTTAGCTATGGATGTGGCCCAACACAAAAATGTTAGGAAAGGCACTGGGGAGATGGCTCCTTCAGTAAAGTACTTGCTAGCAAGCATAAGCAATTGAGTTTGACCTCAGCTTACACGCAAGAGCCTGGAGTAGTATAATCTCAGCACTGGGGACACAGAGACAGAAGGATCTCTGTGGCTCCTCTGGCTAACCAGCATGGCTGAATCAGTGAGTCCAGGTCCCAGTGACTGGGAGATTAACTCTGTCTCAAAAAATATGTTGAGGGGCTCCTATAGATCCATACCCGGAGTTGACCTGTGGTGTGTATTCATATGATTGTCCACAACATATACTCATGAACACACATGCATATACATGCTTAAAAACATGTTTGTTTCTTCATTTGTTTTAAAGTTCTCTTGTGAGGTTCTTAAACATGGACTTTGTAAAGACAACATTGTGTCCTAGTGTCAAAATGTTGGACACCATTAACAGCATTTAAACATCTGCTTATGTTGACTGCTTCCATGTGGTGAGAACATTCTCCTCACATCCCTAAATATGCCTGCATGATCTCTTCCCTTCTTTCGGGATCCATGTTTCTGGTAGCATACCATCTTCAGTACCTGGAAGAGTATGTAATTCCATCCTGTTTCTTGAGTGCCCATAGCAGCCAACCAGAGCTCCTTGAGTCCTGGTGGAACACTTGAGTTCCTTGGGTCAGAGGCAAATGACTTAATTCATAGCATGTCAGTGTCAATATTCCTTCCATTTCCCTTTGCCTGCCTACCCCATAAGGGCCAAGACAGGATAGACAGAGGTACAGAGACTGGAAGGCCCAACTGGGCGCCCATGCACCAGATAGGTTGTATTTGGAGCCCATATCTTATGATAGATCATAAGTGTGCCCACAGTTTGCTCAAAAGGAGATGCTGTTTTAAATCTCTTTGCATAACAAATTTCCTTCAACAGCTGGGGATGAAGGGCAGTTAAAGTGCAGAACTGCAAAGGATCATGGTAATTATATTAGGTGCACCTAATACTGGGTAATAGGAAGAGGTTGGAGAATGAATAAAAGAGCAAGCCAGACCTGAATAGGAATTCCAACTGTATTTTAACATAATTGCAAATGTAGGGATGACTGAATTTCATCTTTCTCTTATATAAAATAATGCAGTAATAGTAACCAGTGGTTTTCTGAGCACTCACTGTAGGCCAGACATTAAGTGCTTTTCACATATTGTTTAATCCCCATGATAGTAACAAGAAACAGAAAGACAATTTTTTCAATTAAAATATTTTTAAGGACTTATTTTTATTTTTATGTGTGTGCGTGTATATGCATGTGCAAGAGGCCTGGAACTGGAGCTAAGGTGGCCAAGAGTTGAATGACGTGGCTACTGGGAACCAAACTCCAGTTTGGGGCAAAAGCAGCAGTGGTCCTAAGTCTTTAGCCCTCGATTTAAAACAGTTAACATTATTGTTACTGTGTGTGTGACGAGCTGTGTGCGCAGGGTTTACAAGTGCTGAGGTGCATGTGAAAAGGCCAGAGGACACGTGGCTGTCATTTTTCTTGGTCCCCATTTGTGAGGGTTCTGGGGATTGAACTCAGGTTGCCAGGCTTGCATGAAGAACACCTTTGGCTTAACTGTCTCATCAGCACCAACTGTTTTCTCTCAGTTTTACAAATTAGGGAACAGGACATGGGCTCAGTTGTCAGTGCTCCCCAACCAGCTGGGTTAGCAGCAATGGGAATCCCACTCTTCCAGCCTCATACCTCACTTTGCTCCCTCCGTGAGACCCAGCCACAGTCAAAGCTTCACTACAGTTCTAAGTTGAGGCAAAATGATAGTTAGGTACTATACTATATTAAGGACAGGACAGTCTTCATTTTTTTTTTTTTTTTTTTTTTTTTTTTTTTTTTTTTTTTTTTTTTTGTACAGAGACTTTATTGAAACTTAAAAAAAAACAAATTCTTAGAATCTTCATTTAAAAAAAATAGTGATCATTATTTTACCAAGTAAAAGTGGAAAAATATGTTTCCCCCACAACTAAAAGGGAAAAAGGAAGAACCGGTGGGTACATCCAGGGTGGTGATGGGAAATTGAACCCAGCCCTCTCCAGGTTTAGGAGGCAGAGCCACCCACGTGGTGAGTAGACCCCCAGGTGTCTGAGAAAGCTCTGTAGAGCGGCAGATCCTGGCTTGAAAACAGTTCCTCCTTCATCAAGTCCAGATGAGCAGCCCACAGAGAGAGAGCCTGAAAGACTCTCCCAAGAGGCACCATGAGAAGAAACAATGGAGTCTCTAATTCGTTGCAGCCTAGAACATGCCGGCTGTCTTTGCGCTGCTCTCGTCTGAATGTTGTAGCTGTGGTAATCTGAGCTCCTTGCTATCATCACGGACCTCTCTGTCCCACTGTGGGGCTCCACTTATCTCCCCCAACAACAAAAATAGCTTGTGGTTTTAGAAGAGACTTGTCCAAAAATGTAACATTTCAGAGCTGATGCATTTGTTGAGAGGAGAACACCCAAATCTGAAGCCTGCTTAATGGAGATTTATCTCTGCGCCGCTGATTCTCCTGGAGGCTAATTTATGTATCCCTGTATAATGTTGGCATTCAATAGATATTGACGTCAGAATGCTTAGGATCATTTCAGACAGGCACTTGGGCAAGATAAATAAAATGACATTTGATGGATTTCGTGAGCACATTATTCATCCCCATGATATGTATTTTCTTTGTAATTGCATGCTTTTGAGATAGACAGGAAAGATTTTTTGGTGTGGATTCAGTATTCTTAAAAATCTCATTGTGTTTACTTGGCAATATCTCCCACTAGGACAGAGGGATTGTATTATATAGTTAGTCTTTGACTAAGCTAAAAAAACGAGGCAAAATGCACTCTGTCCACAATGCCTCCAAACTGCAGTTCATAGGGAACCCTGAATCCCTAGTAGATACAGTGAGTAGATGGCTCTATTGCTCTGAGAGAACTTTCGTCAGGCAAAGACTGAAGATGCATGAGGAGGTTGGGCTTATATCACAGTTTGGTCAGAAGTGCCTCCTATATGCTCAAATCTTATAGGTGTGGTCCCGTGTTCAGAGCATTCGTGTTCAGAGATAGTGGCTTTAGAGGTGACTGGGTCACAAGGGCTTTGACCTCAGGGATAGGTTGTTCTACCCATAGATCTATAACTCTATAGGCTACAGAGGGTGGTAGAGATATTATGGAATAGGACCTAGTTGGAGAAGGCAGGTAATTGGAGCCATGCCTTTGAAAGCAACACCCCCACCCAGGCTTCTCCACCGCAACTCTTGCTCTGCTTCCTGGCCACTACGAAGTGAACAGCTTTCTTCTTCTGCTTGCTCTCCAGCTAATGTTCTCCCTCAGATGGATAGCCCAGCCATGGATGGCCCAGCCATGGTGTAGCCAAGTGGCCATGGACTGACAGCTCTGAAACTGTGAGTCAAAACAAATCTTTTAAGGCGATTCTCTTAGATATGTGGTCACAGCAGCAGAAGGCATTGAGAGCCGTACTGATCATTTTGACTCATTTCTCTACACGCGTATATCTCCTAGTAGTCTCTTGGTTGCTCTAGCGCAAGGGACCTACTTAGCTCACCCTCGTCTTTCCTGTCTACATCAGGCAAGGCTTACAGGATACTTCCAGGCCGTATATAAGGTCCTGGCACCTCCCTTTGCCATGTATGTTGTTTTACGATAGTGACACCCGGTGCTGGTCACACTGTTTCATGAATAATTTGCTCATGCTATTCTGTTTACCTGCAATGCATCTTAGGGACTCCTTATTCTTCAGAATTCATCTCAAGAAGCAGTTGTAAAATCTAAAAGGGATAGTGATGTGGCAAAGAGAAAGGGGACTCTTGGTAAAGCATCCTCAAGTGAATAGGAAGGGCTATAAGGGCTCAGAAGATACAAGTGCTTGCTGAGCAACCACAAGGACCTGAATCTGAATCCCAGCATCCATGGAGAAAGCGAACAGAAACACTATATAAATATGGTCTATAAATCCACTCCTGAGGTGGGAGTTAGAGACAACAGAATCACCAGAGTTTGTTGGCTGTCAGCCTAGGTCCAGATCACCAAGAGACCCAGTCTGAATAAGGTAGAGACGGACGCACCAGGGCATTCAGCATCCTCCTTTGGCTTCTACACACATGCCCAGGGGTACAGGTTCACACCAATGTACATGGGTAATCACCATATATGTACCTACAGAGGCACACATGCTCAAAAGGTGAGGGGGTGGATAAATGGATGGGAAAAGAGATTTCCTTGGCAAGAGGAAAACTATGCAGGAAGATGGCGCCTCGTACTGCACAATGCTAGAGACTTGTTTCTTCAAATCACCAAGTGCCTTTCCTGTTTCTGATGACACCTATTTGCATTCTGACCACACAGCTTCCCATAAATTTTGATTATAAGTATATAAAATACTGGAAGGCTTATAGTAGGCTTCTGATTCATGTCTGTACTCTATATAGTATGTCTCCAGTGATGCATCAATCCCTGGGGGCTGGTTTAATGTGCTTTCCTATTCTGGATGAATGTTTTGTCTGATCTGCCTGTCCATCTCTCCATATCACCCTCTACAGACCTGATTCATGGGGTGTGCATGCCCCAAGCCATCTAGCTGTACTGTAGTTATTAACGTTTCTGACAATTAAGTCTTGGTCCTTGGAGAACTCTGTTGTTCTGGGTAGGTTGTTGAAATGAGCAGTAGGCCTTCTCTATGGGCCAGATTTCTGCAATGCAATGTGTTGTGCTTCTCTCTTAATCAATGCACATCCATTCTTACATGTAAAGAAATAAATCACACAACAATGTGAAATTATTAAACATTTTACAATTACCACAGATAAAGTTTATTATAAAATTTACAGTTCCGGGTGTTTGTCTGTGTTGTAATCACTCTGTTGGGTGTAATCACTGTTGGCTCTGTTAGGCCAGCACAGTGTGCTTCTGCTCTGCATTTCTCTAGTGATTAATGATGTCATGCATATTTCCTGTGCGTATTCATTATCAAATTATTTTCCTTGATGAGGCGCCTTTTTTGATACCTTACCCATTCATGTATGGAAGTCGCCGTGGTTCTCTTCTCTGTTGTTGAGCTTGGAGAGTTCTTTACAATATTCTGGATACAAATAATTGCTAAGACGATCCAGGAATTTCAAATAGTATTTCTGGTAGCTAATCTTCTATCCTATTAACTGTACCCCCTACACACTGCACACATTGTTTCTACTTGCTGAGATATGTGTATTCTTTAATGTCTTTCTTCTTATTGTTGTTTGGCTGGTTGGTTTGTGGTGCCCAGTCTAATAACTATATAATGCCCAGGGTTGCCAGGGTTTTCTTCTATGTTTCCTTTGGAATTTGGAATGTAAATTTTACATTTAGAGGTATGATGTGGTTTTTCTGCTTAAATTCTGAGTGACATCTGTGGTTCATTTTCTAACACATAGGTTTCAATTGTTTCAATATCATTTGTTGAAAATACTGTGTTTTTCTCAACCTTTTTTTTTTTGTTTTGTTTTGTTTTTTTATATCTGTCAAAAGTCAATTCGAAGGGGTTAGCAAGATGGCTTGGTTGGTCAAGTACTTGCCATGTAAGCGTAAGGACTTCAGTCTGGATCTCTCATTATCCACTTTTTAAAAAGCCAGGTGTGACGGTGCATGCTCATGATTCCAGAGCTCAGAAGGTGGAGAAAGGAGGCTTCCAGGGGCCCACTGCTTGTCAGGCTGGGCTCAGTGGGCTGTCCCGTCTCAAAAGATAAGGTGAAAAGCAACCGAGGAATACCTTATATTGACCTCTGTGGTCACATGTACATCCTCCTGCATTTGAGTGCAACACACACGCACGCACACACACTCACTCACACACACACTCACTCACACACACGCCAGTCAATTGTCTAAGCCTGGGGATGTATCTCATGGTTACAACATTTACCTAGAAAGTATGAAGCCCTGTGTTCTAACCCTTTAAGAATTCTTTGCTCTTGATAACCATTTTAGACAACAACCTTGAAATACAGAAATGTGTACACTCTAATTTAAAAATATTCTTGCTATTCTAGTCACTTCAATAGTTTGATATATGAATATGGAATAAAAGTGCACTTTGACATACAGATCCACACAGTGTGGGGATTATAGACACTTGTAATTAAACCTGGCTTGTATGTGGGTTTTGGGATTTGAACTCAGGTCTCATTCATATATACACGTGTATGTGTGTGTGTGTGTGTGTGTGTGTGTGTGTAATTTTTCCTAAGTATACAAATATTACTTGTTCTGTCCATATAAGTTACTTGTGTATATGATTCAGGGCTGACCATTTGAAATCAGATAACTAATTGGCAGCCTCTTTCCTAAGACAGATTAACTCTCTCCCTCTTGACATTCCTTAGTTTTCTGTAGTCATTTGTGTAGGGTGGCACCCCTGAGATTTCTACTCCCATGTGAGCATGCCTAGAGGTGGCATCCTGGTTCAGGTCTTATTACTATGTTGAAAGGGTTCCATGAGAGAAATCAAGGTAAAGCAAACAGATGGCAAGGGTTGTAGGGAGAGAAGAGAAGGGGACATGATGCAATTATATTTTAATTTTAGAAATGTACAAATTAAAGTTATGTGACCAGCACCATGCATTATGTACACTTGGATGTCTGTGACATACAGCCTTTCAGATTTATCTTGGCCATTTCATAAAGCAGTGAGTTGTTGGTTTGTTTTCACTGCTAAAAATAATCAGAATTTTAAATAATATACATTGGTTTATGCCTATGTTCTTTTTGAATAAGAAATTGGGGTAATTCTAGTTTGGAACAATTAAAAATATTGCATCTAAAACATGCCTTTTTAAAATTTATTTTTATGTTATGTGTATGGGTGTGTTGCCTGCATGTATATCTGTGTACATGTGTGTGACTGATGGCTGTGAAGGCCAGAACAGTCAGATCTCCAGAGACTGGAGTCACTGATGGTTGTGAGTCACCATTTAAGTGTTGGGAACTGGACTCAGGTCCTCTTAACCCCTGAGTCACTGTTCTACCCCCTAGAACACACTTTTATGCATTGTAGAAATATACATGCATTTCTTCTACCTAGAAGTAAAATTGCTGTGTCATCTATCATGTTCACATTTGACCTTAGTAGACATCACCAGAGTTTCCCAGAAAGTGTTAGGAGTAGTAAGGGGTGGGGGGTTGAAGTTTGAGGTTGCCTGTGCCTTTGCCAGGACTTGGTCTCATTGGTCACCTTTTGTTCTGTTCTTGTTTCGTTTTGTTCTGTTCTTGTTGTTTTTCATTCTGATGATGGTGTTTGAGTGTCTATGATTTGATTTGTAGTTCATGGTGACAAATGGAACTGTGTGTCAATTTCCTATTTAGATATTTTTGTGAAGTACTCTGGCCATTTAAAGAAACCAGGAAATTTGTTTCTGTTTTTAAAGTTTGTGTGAGGTATCCCACTTACATCTCTGCTTTGAGCTCCACTCATATTCTCTTTATCAGGCAAAGCTTCTGTGCTAGCGACGTCCGGCCGCAGTCGGTGCCCACACACTTGTTTCCTGGCTACGGGTTAGGAGCTCGCTCTTCCAGCCTGTCCCTGGTCGGCCGTCATCCCTGGCACTGCCTCTTGCTAGCTTTATTCCTTTTCTATTTAACTTGAGGTCTATCATCCATCTGGAATTGATTTTAGGGTTTGGTTTGAGGCATGGATCAAGGTTAATTTTATTCATATATAGAAATTCAATTATTCTAGCACCATTTATTGAGTAGCCCATTTCTTCCCACACTAAATCCAATAGAATACTTGTTGTAAATCAGTGGTTGTATCAGGGTGGCTCTGTTTCTAGGGTTATGCTGTCCTTTAGTTCCCTTTGCTGATCCTTGTACCAATTGTTAGTTTGTCTCAATTACTATAGCTTACAATACAGCTTGTTATGTGATGATGTAACTTCTCCCCTTCAGTGCTGATACCTTCCTATTACACTCATCTCATTTCCACAGCAGTTGATGGGTTTTTTATTATAATTATATTGAACCTATAAAACAATTGAGGGAGACTTACATCCTTATGATACTAAGATTTTCAGCTCATGAATGTGTGTGTTCCCCCATTCAATTTTCAATTTCTCTCAGGAGTAGTTTATAGAAATGCACAGTTTTGTCCCTGCTTCATTTGGCTCCCCAGCCCATATCAGGCAGTTTTCATGTTACTATAAATGGCATTTTAGGGTACATTTGTTATATGCAATATTATAAGTAGCATTTAGGGTGCAGTGTGTTACTAACATATAGGAATGTGGTTTTATATATTGTATTTATAACAACTTTCCTAGATTAATTTAATACTTGTCATATTTTTAAAATTTGGGGGTTAGTATTGAAGTTCTGAGTTTAGTGATATAAACTTTTTATCCTATATTTTTATAGCATGGTAAATGATAGCTTTGGCTGTATTTGATCATAAATCTATTTTTTTGAAATATCACCAGGAGTGATATTTTTAGTTCTAAGCTTAAACTTAGAAGTTCATGGTTTGTGTTCATGACAGATACTGCTTTTCCTTGCATTGTCTTGGTCAAAATTTTGTATAAGTATTATAAATATTATATTATATATGGAGCCATGGCTCAGAAGTTATCAGTGTATAATTATGTCCAGAGAATACAAACTCTGTTCCCAGCACCCAAGCTGTGTGGCCCACAACTCCCTGTAAATCTAGTTCCAGAAAATTCAGAACCTTTGCATGGCACTATGGGTACTGTATTTATGTGCACAAACCTGGACATGGACTTGCACACATATAAAATAAAAATAAAATAAACTTTTAAAAAATATAATGAGTATGGAAAGATATTCCTTTATTTTTATCTTTCATAAGCCTTTCTATAAGATTAATGATATTAAGAGGTTATATATATATATATATATATATATATATATATATATATATATATATATGAAAGTGGCCATGAATTTGAGGGAGAGCAGGGAGGAGGAGAGCAAAAGGGAGAATTTGGATGGATTTCAAAAATAAACAACAACAATAAAACAAACAAAACAAAAAACAAACAAATGAATAAAACCCAAAAGATCAATGACTGGGTTGGGTTACACCTGCCTGGCCTATATGAGGTCATGCATTCAATCTGAAGTACCAAATAAATTAATATTAGAAAAGGTCTTCTCTCAATTTTATAAGGAAATATTAATAAAGCACAAAACATCTGGATTTATTTTTATATGGAATTTTTTTTCTTAATCAGTTCATAAAGGTGTAGCTGGGAGAAAAATACCACTGAAAAGTTTAAAAACGAAAGGCTAATGTGAAAGACCACAGTCTGCTTACTTTTGTGCCTGTTCAGGAAGGAGAATTAAAAAAAACTCTAGACCAGCGGATGGCCTTGTTGAACATCAGTGGGAGGAGCAGCCTTTGGTCCTGTCAGGGTCTGATGCCCCAGTGTAGGGGAATTCCAGGGTGGGGAAGTGGGAGTGGCTGGGTGGGGGAACACCCTCATAGAGGCAGGGGGAGGGGGGATGGAATATGGGATTCCTAGAGGGGAGATCTGGAGAAAGAATAACATTTGAAATGCAAATTAAAAAATATCCAATGAAAGAAAGAAAGAAAGAAAGAAAGAACAAACTCACTCACTCTAGACTATCCTAGAGTTGTCACATAGTTCCTAAGGCAGGAACAAACGGGAGTGAGGCCTCTCCTCTTGCCCATGGGTTATACCCATTGGATGCTTAAGAAATTTGTTGTGTTTTCCAGGGTCAAACTGGTCTCAAGTTTGCCAAGGCTTGTGGCAAATCATATAGCTCAGGGATGGTAAAGGAAGCTTCAAGCTGGAGGTCTAGCAGCCCATGAGTCACCTAAAGTGGGAAATCCATTACTGGAATAGCACTGGGCTGAGGCTGAGGAATAGGGAAATGAAGGGCCTAGTGTGCTGAGTGTCCCTCCCTGTGTGGCCCTCACAGAGGTACACCCTGCAATCAGGAAGAAACAAAGCTTTACCTCTGCTTCCCTTTCAGTGCCTTCTACTGAAAAGGGCCACAGTTCCAACAGAAAGTCACATAGTTATAGGTGAAGCTCAGAAAGACCCTTTTGCTGATGGGAGTGAACTGTATAATGAGATGAATCTTGTAGGTACATACAGGACTCTTTGGGTGGGCTCGCTCTTATATCAGCTTTGTTGCATTTTTCAAAGATTTATTCCTTTCATCTGAATTTTCAAATTCAGAATCTAAATTTGTTTATAGAGACTTATTATCTTTTAAATGTTGTCAGGTTACAGAATATATACTCCAGATTGCCCTTTTTCTTGATTAAACTTGCAGAGTAGTTGTTTCATCTATATTTCCAAAGATTAATGTTGCTGGCTACCTCAATTTTCTCTGCATGTGTCTTTTCCTATTTCAAAAAATTCTGGCTTTTAATTTCTCCCACCAGCTGTCTGTCTGTTGCCTTGGTTTCTAGTTCCATCAATGTCTGTTCAGTGTAAGCACATATTATGGGATTTCAAGCTTTTCTTTCTTTCTAATTTATATATTGCAGGGTACATACCTCCTAGGAAAACACATTGACTTGCAGTAATATGTTTCTGATTGTGTATATGGGATTGTTTTCTTCTGCCTTTTTTGTTTATTTCAGTTATGTTGCTTAAAATACCTCTATTATTAGCCTTTATTTATTTTATGTATTTTATATATTTATCCATATAATGTATTTCTATTACATTTACCTCTCATTTACCCTCTCCAGTTTCTCCTGGACGCCTCCCCATATATCACCCCCTATTTCCTGTTCTCTCTCTCTCTCTCAACTCACCGAGTTCAACCAGTGCTGGCCATATATGTATGAATGTGGGGCCACTTCCTGGAGCATGGTTAACATATCAGGGACCACATCCTCAAAGAAAAGTGACTCTCTTTCTTGGTAGCAGTCATCACACGTCGTCTAGGAGGGGGAGCTCATGCATCTTTCCCTCATCGATGCTGGAATGCTGATTGGCTCAGCCTTATGATGGTCTTGTGCAGGCAACTAGAGCTGGTGTGAGTTCACGAGTATCATGGTGTGTCTTGTCTGGGGAGATCTTGCTCTTACTCTGTTTCTTCTCCACCCCTCTTCGAGGAAGCTCTCCGAGCCTTGGAGACAGAGGGGTAATGTAGTTGTCCCGTGTATGGCTGAGCACTCTACAGACAAGCTTTTTGCTTTTGAATGCTATTTTTCTAGTTTGGTAAATTGCTTTAGTGCTTAAAGATGTCTTTCTAGTGTCTTTTCTCTTCATAATGTCAATTGAAAACTCAGCTGTAACTCCACCATTGCCTCTCTGAAAGCCACACATCCATTTCCTCTGCTTATAAGATGCCTTTTTCAATCTTAGTGAATTTGTTTAATTGTATATAATCTATTGGGATTTGGATAGTTTCTGTAACTCATTAATACTTGGTGTTTCTTTTAGAAAATCCTCAGAACACCTCTCCATGTTTCTTTCTTTTTCCTGTTTTATATTGAAACTATACTCAAAGAAGTGAATTCCATCACATTGCTCGCATCTGCTCGACTTTATGATGCCCCATTGCTATCTTATCCCTCGAAGGAAATACAACACTAAATATTCTCTATTAATTTGTATCCATCTCACTAATCTTTGCTTCTGCTACATCTAATCTTCATATACACCCAACTACTGGGGTCTTTCTTCTGGTGAATAATATTAAACTTTTTGTTTTCTAATCATATTTAAATTTTCCTTTCTTCTATTAATTGTATTACTTATAGTTGTTTAAAAATTAACTTCTACCAATTCAAATATTTATCTTTGAGTTTTTCTTCAAAATTAGCATTTTTTTAAAGTTTGGTTTTGCTCCTTTAGTTAAATACTCTGGAATTCTTGATATAATTGACCTAAAATAGACATTATGAATGAAAAATTGTAGATTCTATGGGTGACATCTTCCCATAGAGAAGATTTAATTTTGTTGTGATGGAAGATAGACCACAGAAATGATACCTTGGGCCATTGTACTTGAGTTACACCCAGTGTGGGGCTTGCAAGGCTGGCCTATTTCAGGCTTGTCTTTGTTCTTGGAACCTATTCCTCCAAGGATCTCAAGGGTGAGCCTTGTATGTTTATTAGGGATCCTCTGCTTGGCAGCCTATGCACTTCAATTTTTATATTCTTAGTACCATGAGACTCCTCAAGTGTCTGCTTTGATTTTCAGTTTCTTAGCAGCTGCTTTTCGCTTATTTTCTTGGCAACCTGCCTCACATGTGCAGCTAGAAGTTGGAAAACACCTCAAGGAAACATTGTACAAAAATACCCACTTTACATCTCTGCAGTTGGCTTTCCCTTCTGATTCTGACTCCTCAAGTCATGGAGAACTCAGCCCCGCTACCGAGTTTTGACTCCCCTGTACGTGAGTCTATTATAAACTCTTGGCTGCTGATCTTCGTTTAGTGTCTATGCTCCATGAAGTAAATTGGAAAAGGCCCTGAGGGGGGTGGTTGGCAACCAGCAGAGGACTCACTTTTGTCTGTTTGCCTTATTTCTGCATTCTGGCCTTCCAGGACTCAGCAATATTTCGAGGGTACAAGGAAACTCCCAGGAAGGGTGTTTAAGCAGACTGCAGGAAAACAGAGCATGCGGGTGAAAGAGGCAGTGAGGATTAGGAAAAAACCTTTCCAGAACCACAGAAGTTACAGTCAGGAAGTTCAGATGGGGCCTTGGTGAACCCACAAACGTGTGCATGAGAAAGAAGGAAACACCTCTAAACAGCTAAACACCTTTGCTCCCAGCGAGTAGTAAAGAGCCTCGGGGCAGCCCTTTCTGAGTCGAATTTCCTACTCCAGCCTTTTCCACATTATCAAGAGCAAGTGGAGGATGCTGATGAGAGCAGGAAAAGCAAGACAAGAAGGACCAACCCTCTCCCCACACCAAGAGGGCGGCCTGCAACCTGTTTGTGTTGAGAGCCAATTGCAATGCCTTTGGTTACATGTACTCTTGGAATTATGTATGTTCTTCAGTAATTCACTAAATGTTACAACCTTTTAATTTGTGTGTATGTCTATAGGGAGGGCACAGTGACCCAGCGTGCACGGAGACATCAGAGGACACCTGTCAAGAACTGACCTTCCACCTTTGTTGGGTCAGGGTTATGTTGTATACTTTGAACCAGTTAGCCCTCTAGCGTCTTGAAGATTCTCCTGTCTCTGCTTCCAATCCCTCTGTACGAATGAGGGGATTACAGATGCAAGCTACCATATCCGCCCATCTTGGTTTGCTTTGGTTTGTTTTGTACTCGGGAGACTGAGCTCACGCCGACAGTTTCACACTGCAAGCACTTTTACCCACTGAGCCATTTCACCAGCCTGGCTTTCCAGTCTCTTTTCTGATGGATAAATCTCTGTGTTGGTGACCTCCGGGTTCCAGTTGGCTCTATCCATCAACTTCTAGAACGGAGTGTGAAGGGAAGACTAGGTTTGAAGTCTGGAAGCAGTTTTCCCCGAAGAGCAGAACTGAGCCCAACATGTGGTTATCTTTATTTTCCCTCTGAATTCCAGACTCTTCCATTCTGCCTCAATTCTAAGCATGAAATAAATATAGCACTGAAAAAGGTGTTTGTTTCTCAGTTGTTAACCGGGGAATTCCAGAATCCTCCTGTGGCCTTGCTTCCTATTAGACAGGAAGGAGCTTTTCCCCAAAGAGGAGAGTTGACAGTGTCTCCTCTCCCCAGGGAGCCTCCCTGGAAGCTTGTCTTTGGAAGTTCTAGCATAAACATTCCCACCCACCTGGCTCCCACACAGACCATGAACAAATTGGCCCCTCCTTCCAGAAGAGCAGCTTTCTGTGGGAGCCGCTTTTATCTCCTTGCTTTGGACTTTGGGCCTTAGGGGACCTTGAGTACGCTCTAGGAGTAGTGTATGTACTGAGAATGCTTTTAGCACAGCGAAAACACCGAACAAAAGAGGATGTACCTAGAAGGCCAACCCATCTTCGGTGTACATGGAAACCATGTACTAGAGTTTAGACTGAATTAATATACAGCTGCAAATGCTCTGACCAAAGAGATGACCCACTCGAGTAAGGAAGACACAGATTCCTGAAGCTGAGAAGACAGAATATCTTCTGTGGAAGCTGTCACAACCCCTAGACCCAGGCACACATTCCAGGGCTGTTGTAGATTTGTATAGCTGGTAGACTTGGCCCACTGCAAAGAGCCATCGCCTGGAAAGAGAAGGCTGGGAGAAGACACAAAGGGTTCATGGAGACAAAAGAGAAACAGAGCTAGAGGATTCTCTTGAGCGTGACCTTGGCTTAATCGCTATGCCTCAGTGGGGTTTCTAAAGTTTTGTCCTGATGGATCTATGGCATTTAAAAATTATCTGGCTTCTTTGCCTGGTTTTGTGTTAGAATCTCAGAGAGAGCACGGTGGGTAAGAAATCTGTCCTCCTCCTCCTCCTCCTCCTCCTCCTCCTCCTCCTCCTCCTCCTCCTCTTCCTCCTCCTCTTCTTCCTCTTCCTCTTCCTCCTCCTCCTCCTCCTCTTCCTCCTCCTCTTCCTCCTCCTCCTCCTCCTCTTCCTCCTCCTCTTCCTCCTCCTCTTCCTCCTCCTCTTCCTCCTCCTCTTTCTCCTCCTCCTCCTCCTCCTCTTCCTCCTCCTCCTCTTCCTCCTCTTCCTCCTCCTCTTCCTCCTCCTCCTCTTCCTCCTCCTCCAATGCTCTGCTAAATAACTGTTTCTCTCTTCCTTCCCCTCTTCCTTCCCCTCCCTCTCCCCCTCCCCTGCCCTCATCCTCCCCTTCCCCTCCCCCTCTCCCTCTCTCTTTCTGTGTCCGTGTGGTGGTCAGTGCATTTTGAGGTCAGAGATAAATCTCAGGTGTTATTCTTGAGGTGCTGTGTGCCTTTTGTCTTCAAACAGAGTCTTCACTGGGCTAGAGTTCACCAAGTAGGCTAGGCTGTCTGGCCAGTGGGCCCTAGTGATGTTCCGACCTCTGTCTCCCCGGCACTGGGATTACAAATGCACCTGATTTAAAACAAACAAACAAACAAACAAACCCATGGCTCCCGGAGCTTGAACTTGGGTCTTCTAGCTTACAAAGCAAGCACTTTGGTGAGGACTTTTATGCCTTTCCTTTTCAATCTTTCTTTTCAGACTGTGCAAAGCATTACTGAGTCTTGGGGGCCCTCTGATATGTGTAGCATCCCTGTTGGAGCCTCCTGGAACACGGACTCACTAACATTTATCTGCCTAAAGCAAAAGGTGGCCTTAATGATCCCTGCTGACATTTATCCAGTGCCTTTCACTCAGGGTTCCCAGAGAACTCTACTGCTGATTTACGGGCTGCCCGTGATGCGGAAGTGGAGGGTAATGGGCACCATGGTGCAGATGGTGATGGATCACCCAGGCTCTGGCTTTTGATATGTCATGTTGTTTCTGGGGCATTTCCAATTTCCTGAGCTTCCTGGTGATTAGAAGCCTAAGAATAAGAGATTGTTCCAGCCAGTTCACCCCGGCTCTCGGTGGACGTGACTCTGATTGGAGCCCTGGGAGGTCTCAGTTCTTTGCTCCTCTCACACAAATTTTAGTAATGAGTGAAAAGCAGGCATTTGCCATGCTGCCGCAGAGCCCACGTGCTCCCTTCTGTCTTGGACTCGGTGACTTCACTCACCTCCCTTCTGTTTTAAGATTAAATTAATTAATTAACCAATCGATTGTGTATGTGTGTCTCTCTCACACACATGCACACACATGTACATGCACACACACACACATACACACGCATATGTGTGCACACAGTATGTGGGCATGCATACCATAGCTTTCATGTGAGGTCAGAGAATGACGTGTGAGTGTTGGAACTTGCCTTTCGTCTTGATTGAGACAGAACCTCTCCCATATATATAAACCAGGTTAGGCAGCTCCCTCGTTTCTGCCAGTTCTCCTGTCTCCCCCATTTCCCCACATGGACACACTGGGATTCTAATAGTTTGTGCTCCTGTGTCTGTGCTTTACGTGGATTCTGTGGCTCTGAACCCAGGTTATCAGACTTATTTAGTAAGCCCTTTACCAGGTGAGCCATCTCTCTAGTCCCTTGTGTCCCTTTTTATAGCATTCTCAACCGCCCAAAACTTGAAGTCTCTCTGCTCCATTGTTGGCAGGGAAGATGCAGAATTCAGGATAAACTCCATTCTGAGAATGTAATTAGGCACAGAGCTTAGTGATATTTTTCTAAGCTATGGGAAGTATCCCCAACCATGGCCTTCCACCCCTGTTCTCACTCCTTCCATCCAATGCCCCCCCCACCTCTTTCTCTCAGCTGGTGTTATGCAGCCCCATCTGGCTTTGAACTATGTTGGCAAGGACAGCCTTAAGCTTGACCCTCTTGCCTCTATTTTGGCTATACCACTACACCCAGTTTGTGTGGTGCTGGGGATTAAACTCAGACTTCATTCACTCTAGACTCTGCCAACTGAGCGCATCCCCAGACACTTCTCTCTTTAGAAATAAAATCCTACCAGCACATCAACACACCAAGTAGATAAAAGGGAGCCATCCTGTCCCAGTCCCTCACTGTCCTCCATCATGGTGACCCCTGAGATCTAGGCTGAAAGGCACTGGCTCCTGGGGAGATGTACTGTGATCTGTACAGGAGATCTGAAGTTCTTTCCAGGGCTCCCCACTGACTTTGAGTAAATCACTGACTGTTTCTGTTTCATCTCTAAAATAGAGGGACTGCTCTTCACTGACAGCTTTTACACATCAGGACTCTTCGCTCCATCTCTAAAATAGACTGCTCTTCAGTTACTACTAAAATTGTAGCTTTTCACGTTAGGATTCACGTGTGCTAGAAACTGAGCTTCTAGGCATGGGCTGATTCCTCTGAATTGTAACTTCATTTGATTCTTATAATTCATCTTTGGAGTAGGTAAATTACAGGTTATTCTGATTTCTTATGATTTGGTAAGCAGCATAGATGTAGTCAATACCAGGCAGCCTGACTCGGAAATTCCTTGATTTGAAGTTGAGATGCTTGGTTTTCAGCTTCTTTTTGCACATTCGAATTTTGGAGGATTTTAAACAGCAGAATCTAGGCTAATGAAGTTCCGCTCCCCCCTTGGGGTGACATGTCACTGACAGTGTTTCCTAAGTTGGAAGGAGTTATGTCCTCCAAAAAAAGATGTGTTGGGTGTGTAATCCGTGGTGTGTTGGCACGTGACCCTTTTAGAATAGTAGCAGGGTGTTAGTAATTAAGTGACACGCTCACTAGTTTTCTTTTGATGAAGAGATGAAGATGGTCATTTGAAGACAAGAGCACAGAAGAAGGGTACCTTGTGACAATATAGGCTACATAGCTGAAAGCCAAGAAATGCACATAATTACCAGCAAACCCGAATAAGCTACAAGAGACATGGGATGAGTTGCCTCATCAGAGGGAACATGGGCCTGCTGACACCTCGATTTCAGATTTCTGGCCTACAGAGCTGAGAGGTAATACATGTCTGTTGTTTTAAGACATCCACATTGTCAATACTTAGGTATGGCAGCCTTAGAAGTTAATACAGTTGCTTAAGTGGTTTCACTGTATAAGTAGATTTGAAAACCATTTGTCCATGCTAATGTCTCTCCTTAAGTCTGTACTGTGTGGATTGGGGGAAGGACTTCTATTGAATAGCTTGTTTGGGCTTGGTAAAGGCCACTTCACCCTCCTATGCTAACTCTGCTGCCCTTTCTTTTAAGGCATGGGCAACCTTGATGGACAGAAGTGTTTGAGAAGGAAAGTGGTTGGCAGGAGGGGAAATTCAAAGTCTCTTTCAAGACTCCCTTCCCAGGAGAAACAGTATTAGTAGGCATGGGTAGAGACAAAACAAGGGATGTCCAGGAGAATAGCAGAATGAGGATAGTTTTACAAGCTGTACCATACACTGAGAAACCTTCACTGGCAGGAAAAGAGGATGCTGGGAAAGTAAAATGCAGCACAGGTGAAAGAGGATCCTGAGACTCAGGAAATGCAACTTCAGAAGATTGGATTGAAATACTAGGTGCATGATTTGATTGGTCATATGGATGAAGACTGTTCTGGATACCAGAGCACCTTGGGAGAAGGTGTGAATGGGGTGGGCAGAGTCCGTGAGCTATAAAATGGACTCTGGGATCAACATATTGTAGATGGGAGAGAGCTTGGACAGAAAAAGAGAAACCCAGAGAGGTAGGCTAAAGCAGTGGTCTGTTGGGATTTGAACTCCCTGGTGAGAAAGTCCTGTAAGCTTACAGAGGCTGTGACCAGGGAAGACAGCCTTAGCAACATTATGTAGGCTTTTTTTGAAAGGAAAAGTATTGGCTTAGGACTCCCAAGACCAAGTTCTCAGAACAAAGGAGATTTTTCCCTCCCAGAGGGACAGAGAGCAGACAAGGCCAAGAGATAGAGAATGAGGAAGAAGGGGAAGGGAACAAGGGAGAAGGAGAAGTAGTATTTGTCCCCAGGGGACAAAGGACTGACTCTGGATAGAGAGGAGAGAGATGTGACATAGGAAAATGTTGGTTTACAAAGGTAAAGGGGGAAACCCTGTGTCAGGATGAGGTGTTTAGTTTTAAATGGGCATGTTAATTAGGTGAGCCAAAGCGGGGTTTGATTGCTGGACTTCAGTACTTTGACAGCTGGACCTTAGTAGTCAGCATCAGGAAGAGAAAGTGGCTAAATAAGGGAACAGACCTTGGTGTCTAGCTTTAGGGATGGAATCTAATGATTTGTAGCAAGGCAGCGGGAATGGGGGAGAGGACAAGGCCTTCCAGGGCCGTGTTTGCCATGCTCGAGCTGCCCAGAGTCCCTTCACCTTTCTCGGCCTTGTATTGAAGTTTCTCATTTGTTTTCCCAAAGACCTAATGAGATGGGTGTTATGGTTACTCTAATTTAATAGATTTTGGGTATGAAACTAGAGCAATATCAATTGCTGCTCAAAACTTAGAGTTGGTAAAAGGAGAAAACAGGATTTGAACTGAGGCTCTGGTTTTCTGACTCCAGAATCCCTCAAATACCTGAGCCCAACTCATTCACCACCGAGGATTCCTATCCCTGATGTACATTTTAAAGCAGGAAGTGTCACAGCATGTGACAGGAGAGAGATGGTGGCCTGTGATGGGGAGAGAATGGGAGAGCTGAGGCTAGGAGCCTGAGAAGCAGCAGGAGAGGGGGGATCTGTGTCTAGCTGTTCAGTAAGTCCTGGAATGTTGCTGTTGTTTGAGTAAGGCATGTCCCCCACAGGTTCCTGTGGACGCCGAGCTGGTGGTATTGTTCGGAAAAGTTGTGGAACCTTTAGGAAATGGATCCCTGCTGGAAGAAAGGGTCTCTGGGACCTGGTGCTGAGGTTTTGTAGTCCAGCCTCACTTCCTGTTTCCTCTCCGGTTCTTGCCTGTTGATGCAATAAGATCACTGACCTCTTGCTCCAGACACAGTGCCTTTCTGAAGCAAATCCTCCCAAACTGTCAGCCAATGACTGCTCTTTCTTTACATTTCTCTCTGTTGGATGATTTGTCACAACGAGCAGAAGAGTAACTAATACTGAGACCAATTAAGGGTAGCCGAGTAATTGGTGGGCTTTGTTAGTGGATCAAAGACTATTGGGAGAGGAGCAGATAGGGTGTAGGAGGTAGGAGGTCATTGTTGGACTTTCTGAAGGAAGTTCTTACTGTACTTATCTGGGTAGGAGAGATTTAAGAGTACACAGACCGGTGATTCAAGGGTAACTGCAAAAGGAAGGGTCCCAGATCAAATCCTAACAATTCAGCAAATATCTAAAGGCAAGACATACTGTAAGTGTGGTGAATAAGCCCATGGGCTGCGGAGCTCAGTTGTTTGTCAGCTCTGTGTCCTGAGTCAGCCCTCAGTATTGTCGTCTGAGAAATGGGGATATTAGCAGGGCCTATTTCATAATATCACGTGTGGGATAAAATAGGACTTAAAGACTACTTGAACAAACAATGATGCTTAGGAACGGCTGGCACTTTCTGTGCTTCTCATAAACAAGAATGTCTCCCTTGGCAGTTTGTTTACCTCATAAACAAGAATGTCTTCCTTGACAGTTAACCCCACCCTTCATGTCTTCTATTCCCCATCCCACCAACCCCGAGACATTAGTGTGCTTGTATCGGCACTTGGTGCTCCTTGTTTGATATGTCAACCTAGTAGATTTTTTTTTAAGTCAAGTGTTCTGCTAATCCAAGAGTACCTCTTCACTGTTTCTTCTAGACACCCTGTGCGTGGAACTTGCCCTTCATCATAGCCACCTCACCTCGTGGAGTTATGTGTCTTGACCAAGAAAGCAATTGGGCAGTGCAAATTGTAAGTCTGTCTTGGTGCCTTTGGTGGTAATTCCTGTATCTGTGGCCATTCCCTCTGAGGACTCTTAGACGACAGACATTCCTGGGATGGTCTTTACCTTGCAGTACACAGCATCTGGCTCTTGTTACTTAGTTTATAAACTCAAATATCTCTAAAGCAACCTAGAAACTCGCTGGGAGAATTGTCTCGTACTTACAGCTCTCACCACACAAGCTTGGAGATTGGAGCTCAGAATCCCAGAAGCCATGTAAAGGTTGGGTGAGTGTAGGAGCCCATCTGCGATTCCAGCCTCGGAGATGGAGACAAGGGATTCCCAGAGCAAGCAAGCTGGCCAGCCAGACTAGCCACATCAGTGAGCTCTGGGTTTGATGGGGGATGCCTACCTCTATGGATAATTAAGTGGGAGAGTAATGAACGATGATTCCTGACATCAACCTGGTTTCTAGGTGCATATAGACCCCCCTCAGATACATGTGTTCACACATACAAAGATACATACACATATGCACAGCACAGTCTTACATGAAACTGGGAAAGACAATGAAGAAGGAGAAGACGAGAGAAACACCTAGAAACAGGCTCAGACATAAGCAGGCTAGTGTTAAACCAAATGTCTCAGCAGGGTTCAGTCAATTTGGCACATGGACTCCCAGGTGCTCAGTGCACAGATGTGAAGGCTAACTGTGCTTCTGAGGGAGCTGAGTGGAGTCGTGTAATAAGAACAGCCGCCTCGGCTTCTGGTCTCTCAGTTCTGGAAGGAGGTGTCTGTCACAAAGGGGAGCCCTGTGCAGGAAATGAGTCACTGTGATCAGTTCAGATTCTTAGTGCTCAGAGAAAAGAGCTTTTTTTCCCCTCAGGAGAAAACAGAGGATGTGTGGGGTGAGGTCAGCTGTCACTGATGACTTGGGAGATAGAAAGTACAGAACAGTTTGGAAGAATGACTGCGGGGATCGTTACAGTAGCCCCAGCCCTGAAATCCTTCCCTTGCTTCTTCTTGCCTACCTTCAACATTGCTCCGACTTAGCTTCCTTTTAAAATGCAGCTCTTACCAGGTCTCTTTCCAGCTAAAAATATTTTTCATGTCTCCCCTTTGCCTAGAAGTCCCAGTGAGTACATTCTTGTAATCCTAGTACTTGGAAAGCTGAAGCAGGAGGATTGTGAGTTGGAGGTCAGCCCAACAGTTTTCATGAAAACTTGTCTCATGAAAAGTGCTCACTGGGAGGCTGGGGGGAGGTAAACTTTATCTCACTGGTAGTGAAGAATTTTAATGTTTATCCCTGGCACTGAAAACAAGGTCTCAACAGTGGATGTTTTTTACAGTGGCCACTGAAATCTATTTTCATCACAAGGTGCCTAACATAGGACATCAGAAATCTCTGCTCTTCATGGTCCCCCTCTTAATGATGAGCTTTGTCCAAATGTTACACACAAATATCCCTAGAGTCAGGATCCATTTGCTGAGAGATTACCCATCTTTAACTCTCTTGTGCACTCTGCCCCTGGAATGGCCTCTTCTGCCCTCCCAGACCCCATACTCCTCTCAGGTTCACATGGTACCTTCTAGTCTACCTGCTCACACAAGTTAGAACTGAGGATGTTTACCAAAAGATCAATACGAAAACTAATTAAATACATGCAATTGAAAAGAGAGTGTGGACTGCAATGTTAAACAGTTGAGAGACAAAAGTGTGGCCTTTGACACATAGTGTTCTTTAGCCACTGGTTGGAACAGAATAGACAGTGAACTATAGGTTCTTAGAAGCCATACATTCCCGTGTTGGTTGAAAAGGCTTCTCAGAGAAGACAAAGCCTGGAAAATATCCAAATAACTTCAGAGAGTAAGAAGGACTACATGAGTACTTAAGCTGTGATCGGGAAGGAGTTTGGGAGAGTCTGGCCCTGGGATTATCTGTGTTCTAACTGACTACTATCTGAAGCTCATCTACCCAGCAGTAGTCAACTGGAATTTGCCAGGTGTCTCTGCTCTTGACTGAGATGGCTCATGTAAGCTATGGCTGGTTTCTCCTTGCACTTGATGCTCTGTGGAATTAATCAGACTCTTGGTTTGTCTCCCACAATCAGTTCAACAGTTGCTTTCCTCTCATGGATGACTCCTTGCCTTCATTAAATCTGAAGGCTTCAGCTTTTGTTCGCACACACCACTTCAATCAATACAGCAAGTGCAGCTGCCTCATAAATGAGGCTGTGGAGCCAAGGCCCTGATAAGCAGTGGCTGCTAAATACTTAATGATTTGCTTTGTGTCACGGTGCCCACACTGCCTTCTAGCCCAGGGCCTTGAACTTACCTCAAGAATATCCTTTCTTAAGATTTAGTTACTTTCCATCCTTTATTTTTCTGACTTAAGGTTTTATAACACATCAACAGAGCACTTCAAGAAATAAGAAATGGGGCTCAGAACCTGGCAGAGCTAATACTCAAAGCTCCATGACCCCTTCTGTCCTCAAAGGGGCAGCATCTCCCTGGTAGGGTGCTAATTAGTGCTGTTGGTGAACTATTCCAGTTTCTCCCCATTCCAGATATGTGATGGGATTGTATTTCCCCTTTGTTGACCCCTTGACGCCTTTGTTGATAGAGGCAGGTGATGAGTTCAGGTCAATGAATTGAAAGCAAAAGCGGTGCATGTCACTACCTTGCAGGAAAATTAGTGTCAATGTGAAAGCTTCAGTGTTCAATTTCCCCTTTGCTTTTGTGTGAGTCTGGCTCTCCAGAGAAACAGAACCAATAGTGTGTGTGTGTGTGTGTGTGTGTGTGTGTGTGTGTGTGTGTGTGTGGTGTGTGCATCCATTCCTTATGAGAGTATTGTAATGTAAATTATAAGACATAGGATAATTTCTATGGAAGTTAAGATGCTCCAGAGAGAGGAGAGAGAGAGAAAGAGAGAGAGAGAGAGAGAGAGAGAGAGGGAGAGAGAGAGAGAATGAATTTTCTTTACCCAGACTTTTGTTTTATTTAGTTCTTTAGCAGGTTAACTGAGGCCCGCCTACACTGAAGAGTGGAATATATTTTATTCAGTATGCCAGGTTGTTTTCCATTTATAAGTACTAAAAAAAATACTGTTAAGTTTAACAGTAGAATGTGTACCCAACTATCTTGATGATCTCTGGTTTAGTCAAGTGGACACATAATTGGTTACCACAAGTCCATATCACCTACAATTTAACACCCACATCATCTCCTTAAACAATACTAAATCTTCAGTTAAAGACAGTGACGAAGCCACACTTCCTAAACCTCCTAAACAGTGACACCAGTTGGAACCAAGTATTCAAATATTTGAGCCTATGGGGAACATTCCCACCCAAACCATCAGACCTCTTCACCAGAGGCATTAAAATTAGTTAAACATTTCTTCCTGATGCACTATAATCTACATACTAGTATATAGTTAGCAAGACCTTAACGTTGTAGTATAAGGTCAAACCATCTCATGCTATAGAAAAATGAGAGAAAAGAAAACAAAACTATTTACTGAGGATGCACACAAGTATAAGGACAACAGTGCTTGTCTGTGTAACTGGTTGGTTGTATAACTCTCCTCTGCCACTCATTCTGAGTGCTTTTTACCTCAGCACGCATATTAAATGACTGTGGGATCATGTCTGATGAGGTGACCCAAAACTTCATTCCTTCAGGCTTTGTATTGTTAGTGGTCCTGTTGTTAGTGGTTATACTGAGGTTTTCCATTGACCTTAACTCTAAGTCATAGAAACTCTTTAAGAGATGCCCCAAATCTCTTGTGCTCCAGCTGCTTACCTACTTGCCTTGTACTCTGGCCCCCTACTTACCTGGCCTTTACAGTTAGAATCAGTTATTGCATCTGTGGGGCAATTATCTTTTTTATGGCTTGACTCTGTAGCATGGGGCATTCTGAATGGCCAGGTGGCAGTCTTAACTTGCAGTTCAATGAAATCTTTTTAATCTGAAGATTATGTGTAATCTTAGATTATTAGCTAGCTGTCTTTGGAAGCAAAACCTGTAAGCAAACAGAATATAAAGTAGGGAGAACAGGAAGAAAAACTGTCTAGAGGGTCACTAGGAGAACCCTTGAGTGGTTCCACCCCATTCCCACCCCTTGATTACTTGACCCATGAGTCTTGGCTGTGGGAGGAACTGTACCATGGATTAGAAACTGATTCATATCGTGTACATCCTCTGCATAATCTTGCCTCAACCTCTCACACTGTTACCACCTACCTGGTATCATAGTAAAGTCTTTAAAGGATCATTAAATTAGACTATATGCTTCATAGGTGACGGAAAATCTTATAAAGCCAGTGAGGTATCATGGTAAGGTAGTAAACTGAAGGAAAATAAGACATTTGTTATACTCCCATTGCTGGGATGTGAGTTCTTTGATCAGAGTCTTGCGATATCTGGACACCAAGATGGTATGTTAAGGCCACAGGTGATAGTTGCACCTGAAGTATTGTGTGAGGAGGGAAGAAAACTACATCTGGGATCTTCCACTGAGGACAAATGATGAAAGCAATCAACTACACTGATTCTGCCTATGGATACACTCAGGAATGTCTTCATGGATCAGTCAGTGTTGGTCCTCATGTTGGTGTATATGTCTCTCAGAATGGTTATAACAGTATCATCATGTGTGTAGTTTATATGGCTGAGTCTTCATGTGACTTCCATTCATGCTTGACTGGCTGCTTTGTTCATAAACCCATTGGGTGATAACAGAGGCAGCCAGGAAAGGAGGCTCACTGGAATCCATAAAATGTGTCATCTTATCTAATGGTCATCAAAACCCTTCTTCTCTGAGGGTGCCTTTGAAGAGCAAACCCAGAAGACACAAACATCATCAAATAATATTTTTTTGCGAGTTAGAGAGACACCCATATACTTCTTTCCTAAAAATCTTTGTAACTAATTTTAATCATTCTTCCAATCATCCAGCCAAACTATTGGCTACAACCATGGAGTACACAATTACCTAGGGGCATTTTCTTCTTCTTCTGGGGAAGTGTAACTGCCTGCAGAGACTGGATAGACCTCACATCAACATCTTCAGGGTCTACAGCCTCATTAGAGGCTGGCTAAAGGTTCTAAATATTTCTCCTATGTTTCACTGATACTTCAAGAATCAAATATTCAAAAGCCTGGCCCTACTGAAGAGCCTTCTCTGCTATGGGCCCTATTAGAAACTGGTTGTTTGATTAGCTACTCATGGAAGGAGAGAATTATACACATGAGCAAGGACTCTCCTGCTGCTATAAGTCCAGAGTTCTATCATATATATGTTAGGGGAAAGATGGGATACAACTTACCTTTCATTTAAAAAGAACATTTCTACAGGTTCCACACTATTAGACCTCCAAGAATTTACCTACCATATCCCTGAATGTATGTCATATTTACCTGCTACTCTCTCTGAAGCACAGATGTCTTAGTAGCAAGTCTTAAGTAGTCGGTGCTTTCTTTTCACTAGGTCTAGTTAGCATAATGTCCTTAGTATGCTGGATCAATGTTGCAGCTCATGGTGTGAAGCACCCAGTGTAGTCAGTAGGACATCAGGCTGGAGAGTTGTCCCTGTGATAGGACACGTGTGTTCATGGCTTTACCATCTGAAAGCAAATTTATTTGGGTGATCCTTGTAGACAGGTATGGAGAGAAAAGATCTGAAACTACTTAGCAAGCACCAAGGGATATGTTAATTTGCTCAAACAATGACACCACATCTGGCACAGTAGTTACAGCTGGAGTCACCACCTGTTAAAGCCTGCAATGATCCACTGTCATCCTTCAGGACAGATACATCTCTATAGTCACTCCAGCCCGATATGTGAAGTGAATGGTGTGGTAGGAATCACTCCATGCACTATTAGTAAGCATCCGGAGGCTTTGTTCTTGCTGCTGCCGGTAGATCTCTCTTCTGTTGGCTTTTTTTTTTTTTTTTTTTCCCGACCATTTAAGGTCTCAGATTTATTATTACTTTGGATAATAAATCTCCTTCTCTGATCTTTCTTATCATAGTAGGACACGATAAACAGATACTAGGTTACTGCTCAGACTTAAAAACGAGACATTGTGTGATATGTGAGTGCATTCTCAACAGGTGAGCGTTGAGGACAATGACAATTGGAATAAGCAGGACCTAGAAGGAAAAATCGCTGTATGAGGTGTCCCAGGAATCAAGTTTACAGCATCAGAGACTGTAATGGTGGCTGCCAGGAGGGGTCCAGAATTGAGGACAGCGAGCATTTACAGATCCTAACACAAAAGCTCTTAGTCAAGTAAGGTGAATAAGCTGCGGACATCTGCTCTACAACACAGTACTTACAACTGATTACACTGTATCCTTGAAAATTTGTCAGAACTTAGATAAAACCTCAGCTAAAGGTTTTATCCTAATTTTTAGAAAGTGCTGGACTTTATTCTTGTCCCACCATTCCTATTATTTCCCTAAGGATATTTATCAGAAGATGTTAATATATATTATGTATATATTGTTACTCCCTACAAAAGGGTCAAGAGCACAAGAATTTTGTTAGTCTTGTCATTATAATCCTTATGCCTTGTAAGAGGAAAACAAAGCCATCAGACTATTAATTAATTAGGAAGTCAATCAGTAATTGACGAATGAAGGTAAGACTTAAGAGACACATGACTTGCATTAGACACACAGATAAATGGGGTTTCCAGTTACACTTCCTGCCACGAGCCACATGTACTGAAATTTCTCCCTCAGTCCTTGCCACCTCTCTTCCCCTCCACCCCACCACACCCTCTTCTTCCTCCTCTTTCCAGGGCCCCGTGCACACTAGGCAAACCTTGTACCAACTGAGGCACAACTCCAACCCTTCGGCCACACTTTCCATGCCTGTAGCGTCTGCTCTAATTATGCCACACAAATCTTCATGTTGGCTCCTAAACAGCAAAAGACAGGATTTTCATGCCACTGGTTTCCTTTTCTCTTCTTTTTTTCTTTTCTTTCCTTCTCTTTCTTCCTTTCTTTTTTTTTTTCCAGAATCATGTTGATTTTACCTTTTTTCCCTCACTAACCAAAGTGGCTTTGCAACCCCAGCAGCCCTGGCTAACTTTCCCATTTTTCACATTATAAAATGTTCTAACATTCCACCACACAGATAAGCACTAGAAAAATTGCAGGGTTATTTTACTAACGTTCAATGAGCCAATTTGCCTGTGTATGGGATTGAGAAGGATGCCAGGTATCCCATTCAAGTGATTAACCTCTTGGTTTATAAAAGCAACAATTTCATGTGTATAAATAATATAATAAAAGGAGCATTTATACCAAAGTCATGCAGCCTTTCCCTTCCTCTGTGCATCTCCTTAATTAGTAAATAATTCATCAAATTCCGAAGTGAATTGTGTTCCCACCTACATTTCTTCATCCAATTATTATGAAATAGGACAGCAGGCACTTTCTCCCCTCGGAAGGCATGCGATAATGAAATTGTTCAGGGCTGTCCAGAGCCTGTGTGAAGCTACACAGAGAACACAGCTGGCTCGAGCCTTGCTGAGCAACTTCCGGTTCTGAAGAATGGCCATTGTCCTTTTAGTTTGACCTCTTGTATCTAAAGGTTAACTAGTTGTCTCTCTACCAGAGCCTCTAAATATGACCAGTGGAGAGCGGGACTCCAGCAGGGCAGGAGGGAGGTGCTGAGCGCACTGCTGGCCTTAGCACGGCTTCCGCTCAGATTCATTTTTGCACTGTTCATCAGCCACAGTTCCTGAACACAGAAATGTCCTTTATGTTGTAAATTATGTAAGATTATTGCGAGAACTTTCTTGTGGGAGCTATAACTTCCCCCCCTCTGGACTTTTTCACGTGTGGAAGAACCCCTACATTAGATATAAATTAATATACTCTTGGGCTGATGACCTTTGGTTTCTTGCCTTTTACCTTTAAACGGAGGTAGAATAATGCCCAACATAGTATAATTTGCCTTTGCAAAACTCTTCTATGTATGTCACCGTAATTCCCGAGGATGGTCTTGCTAATAAATCCCCAAAAAACCCTCCTCCAGATCGTTTGGGTTCCTGCACGAGTTCTGTTTAGAATTTTATCATCATCTACATTCAACAGACTCACTTTGTTACAGATGGATCTCGGAATTTGTGTACTGAGCTTACAATGGCAGTGTTTATACCTGGGGTTTCTTTATTTTCCCTCCAATGCATTAGAGTTTTATGGGAAAAGATAAAATGGTTACTGCCTCCTTTACCAAGGCTTTTCAAATAGTCTCTTCAGCTTGAAGTTTACGGGTGCTGAAAAAAATCACCTTAATTTGCAGATTGTTCAGGCCCTGTTTGCCATGTCTTCATGTTATTGTCAAGCCAAGGAAGCGATACTGGACTCAGCAGTGTATTTATGACTGAGTCAGTGGGAGAAATTACCAGAATGAGCTGGTGAGATGTGTGAATGGGATTCGGCTATGAGATTCCAGTGTTCTTCAGCGTGTCTCTGGTCAATAGGAACACTCCAATCTGCCTTTTGTATTCTCTGTCCTTATGTGTGTGTGCACATGTTTATGTGGTCACATGCTACAGTCACAGGGCAACCTTGAGCGTCATTCTCCACCTGCCACCTTGTTTGAGGCAGGGCTTCTCGGTGTTCTGTTCTCCTGTATTCCAGGCTAGCTTGCCCAGGGGCTCCCAGGGTTTTGTTATCTCTATGTCCATCTCTCTGAAGAAGGATTAGTATTATAGATTTACACTTCTCTGTCTGACTTATGTGGGTGCTGGGGACTCAAACTCATGTCCTCAGCCCACCTTTTGTACTTTCTTACCTTATTGTACATGCTTTGCGTTTAAAACCCAGAGCTCGAATCTAGACAACTCAATTCTTTCCTTAAAATCTCCCCTTCTCTTTCTTTAATAATAAATAAACTATTTTCGGCTCTTCCTAGAGAAACTGTGTTGTGAAATTCTGGTTCTTTTTACACTTATAGCTCCTCCAGAGACAAAGGAAGTTCTGTAGAAATGAACAAGGGGGAAAGAACCATACAGAAAAATGATTGACTGGACTTGCTAAAGAAACTATGTCTTAATCTTAATTAACCAGCATTTGACATCTGAACGATGGAATTGCCGGCTCTTCCACAGGGATGCTTTATAATCTGGGTCCTCTGGGTGGTTACCCTGAGAAATTTCCTTCACAGAGCAAATGCTTTATATCAGACACTGGTAGGCCACGTCCCAGTACACAGTGGTGAAATTTTGATCAAGGTCAGGACAAACAGACTTTAAAAATTCTAGTCAATAAGATGCAGTTTCTTTCCAAACCATTGGGGAGCTGCTTTTCTTGACCGTGGGGGTCAGATGGGTTGCAGATCTGGGGGTGTCTGTTCAGGGCATACTGAGAAGGAAAGGATGGCTATCTCATCAGGATGGTCAGTAGAGCTGGCTTCATTCCCTGGGTCCATTTCCCAGCTGATGATCCAGTTAATGACTGAGAAAGAAATGCTTTTCTGCAAATCAGTGTTTTTGCGAGTAAGATCCTGAAGCAGGGTTTGTACCACTGGTCTGCTGTTCCTCTCCTTGACCCCAGGTTTTTTCTTCCAGCAGTTGCCTACCTTGTTGAGTTCCTCCCCTTTCATTGATCCCTTGTTCAATTTCTTCTAAAAGTCCTTATCTCGCTACCTCATAGTAAGAAGGGGAGAGGAAGTTAGAATGGACTTATTGAGTATGGTGATCAGACTTTCTTTAAGAACAGACAGATGTGGATCAAGTACAGTGGTGCATGCCTTTAGTCTCAGCACTTGGGAGGCAGAGGCAGGTGGATCTCTGTGAGTTCAAGGTCACCTTGGTCTACACAGTGAGTTCCAGGACAGCTAGAGCTACATAGTGGGACCCTGTCCAAAACAAAATGTGTAATTTATTGCATTTGAATCCCAGTCAAGCTTGGAAGTAAGCTGCATTTTACTTATGAGACCATCGTGGTCTTTTACACATCATTTTCCAAACCATACATAGAACGCTAGGATTATGAACTGAATTCAATAGCTTTCTGTGGTTGTGACCAAAATATGTAAGTTAACAACTTGAAAGGAGGGGAAACTTAGTTTGTCCCATGGCTTCAGATTTCAGCTCCTAGTTACTTAGATCCTTTGCTTTAAGGCCTGTGTTGAATGAGGCAGGACATCACTGAGGAAACCTTAAGAGGAAATTCATATCTTGGAGCATCCAGTAAAAGGGTGGGGAGAAGGGGGAGGAGAAAGGGACAGGGGGAGAGTAAGGAGAGAAGATATTCTATTCAAGGGAGTGGTCCCCAGTGACATCACTTTCCTCTACTTGGCCTTAACTTCCTAAATGCTATATCATCCCTCAGTAACACTATAGTTACTGTGATAGGTTAATATCAACTCAACAGCGTCTAGAATCACTGAAGAGACAAGCCTTGTCACATTATTTTTGAAGGACATCTTAATTACGCTGCAGTGGGAAAACACATCTTAACTATAGGTGGCTCCATCCCCTGAGCTGGGATCTTGGAACGAATAAAAAGGGAAAAGCTGTTTGAGCTCCAATATTCACTGGTCTTTGATTCCCGACTGACAGTGCAGTGCCCAGCCATCCTCCGCTCCTGCTGCCATGATTTCCCTGTCATGATGGAATGACCCCATTAAGCTGCCACCCAGAAAACTCTGCCATAATTGCTCCTTGTTAGGTGTTTGGTCACAGCAAAAAGAAAGCAATACACATAGCTGCCATGACTTTAGCATATGACTTTTGGGGGACATTTGAGACCCAAACCATAGTGAGATTTGAAATTTGAGTATATCAACTTCAAGGATTTGCTAATTTCTTAAACTCAGTTAAGATCCTCTGACTCACATATCTGTACTTCCTGTGTCGGGTCAAGTTTTCAGTCTGACCTTTGTTTACTGGAAAGCTTACTGAGGAGGCTGAGACTCTGGTTGTAGAGTCCTTCCACTCATTGGCTTGCCTTGTACACCCTGATTGTGTATGAGACCCAATGAAATGGAGTGTAGCTGATGTCACGTATTTCCTCTGATTTATTGGGTGTCATTTTTGTGCCCACAGTTCCTGAGCTGTCTGTTTCCTGTGATTCTGGGCTTCCTGTGGATCTCTGCATTGCTTTTCCAACCCTGATCCTATTCATCGACCCTAGAGATTGCGTGAACTATCTCATGCTGTTATGGGGTATGAGGTTCAAGGCAATCAATTTCTGTTCTCTTCAACCCCTTTCTGTGGGTAGGACGTAGATGGAGGTCTCACTTTACTAAAAAGCCACATGAAGGATATAGCGAATGGATCACTCCCTGACAAGGACTGGAAGTACTTTAAGCAATGGTGACCATTACCAGCCCCAGTGAGTACTTGCAAAGTCAGCCCCAGTGCTTCCCAGTGGAAAAGAGCCAAACATGGTAAGAGATTTCTTGAGAGACTTTATCAGCTTCCCCGAAGTTTGAAGGTACTTGTGATCCTGGGGCTCAGAATTTTGATTTAGTTAAGGAACTTGGTTTCTTGAGTCATGGAAAAACAGCAGCAAGAGGCTATGACTAGAAAATAAGACCACTTTCCAAGTGCTGATTTTCTGAAGCCCTTGGTAGACATAGCGTCATCTTGCTATGTTTTTAATCAGAAATTTCACTGATGGGCTTAAGGTTTGAGTGCATGAGCCCTAGTTTATAGTGATATCTTGTTGGCTATGGAACTTTGTGCAGGTGAGGTCTGGCTTGGCATAAGGAGGGAAGTATTTAATGGTTACACAGACCTCCAGTTCTGCCCTCCTCACTCTGCTTCATGGTCATACATGGTCCGTTACCATGTGAACAAACTCATACCATCCTTTGGTTCTTGTCCTAGTCAGATAATTCCTCCAAGGCTTCTCTCTCTCTCTCTCTCTCTCTCTCTCTCTCTCTCTCTCTCTCTCTCTCTCTCTTTCTCTCTCTTTTGGGAGGAAATCATTCATGTTAACTACCTGATTGTCTTATAAGTCATAGATTCTTGTTCATCCCAATACCTATATACTTGAGATCTTCAAATCAATGAGGGCCATATCCTGCGGCAAATTACCTGACAGGAAGAACTTCTGGGAGGAAAATTTTATTTGGCTCACAGTTTCAGAGTGTTGCAGTTCATTGCCTCAGGGAGGGTGGGGTGGATTAACTTACATCCATGACAATGAAATTGAGAGGCAGAACTTGTTAATAATTTTGGGCTACCCTGTTCTGAGCATATAGTACTAGAAATGACTAGAAATCGATGAGATTTTCTGAGATCTGAAGGCTAGAAAAGAGATTTGACATCAAGGTACAGACAGCAACCAGAGACTCATAGCAGTGTTGTATCTAAATACAGTTCAGGCTGTTTAACCAGAAACTGCTTTTGGTTTCTGTTGAAAAGCTCAGTGAATGTTATTAATGTCTGGAAGGAATTCTTCCTTGCTTATTTCAAGTCATTGGTTAGATTTCAGTTACAATGTGATTAAAATAGACAGTTGGGAAACATTCTCATGCTTTAGAGTGAGCTGATTTGATCAAGAGATTAGACTGAAAAGCTAAGGATTAGATTGAGAAATTAATTCCTTATTTTCCTGCCTTCTCTCAGGCACTATGGCAGAGTAGAAGAACTAGAAGGCCTGGTTCTCACTGCAGACCCCATCCATGACCCCTGTCAAAGCAGTCAGATCTTGGGAACTTAAAACTGTCCTGAATTCTTTCTGTTGTTACGCCTATCCAGTAAACATTTACCAAATCTCTTATAAGGGTGGGTGGGCTTCAGCACGAGCCCGTGCAGGTAAGGACACAGCTCTACCATATGTGCTCTCGGTCAAACTGCTCTTCCTTTCTGAGGCCCACTGTCCTCTCACCTTTAGATGCGGATGTGCTGATTGAACAGGCCCTCAAAGCATCAGCAGTCTCTCTTCTGTAAAAAGCAGCATTTGAACCATGCGATGTTTAAAATCTTGTCAGTTCTGAAAGTCTGTTCCACAGAACCCCACAGGGAAGAGAATGGATTTCCACAGAGTCCTAGGGTTCAGACTATAAAGAAGAAAAAAATTTCTGGGTTGGAAACCAGGTATAACATTTGACAAGGTTCTGGATTTTTTTTTCTCCTAATTAAAAAAAATAGTGACTTGTCTGGTTGGGTAGGTTTATTATGACTGTGCTGAAGGTCATCTGTGAAGTCAGCCCATGGTTTCTCTAACGTAATTCCAAGGAAGGATAGCAATACATTCAGGTAGGAAGCTTACTTATAGTTTTATAAATCCTCTGTCTTTGTTGATTCTTTCTTATCGACATTTTTGTCAATTACTGAGTGTTATAATCTCTGATTATAACTCTTGGTTGGTCTCTTATCTCTAATTTCTATTTTTACTTCAAGAATTTTGAAACTCCGTAACTGGGAGTGCATTTACGTTTTAAAATTTTATATTTTAAAAAATAATTTATTTTTATTTTATGCACATTGATAATTTGACTTCACATATGTCTATGTCAGGGTGTCGGATCTCCTAGAACAGGGAGGGGTTAAAGACAGTTGAAAGCTGCCATGTGGGTGCTGGGTATTGAACCCATGTCCTCTGGTAGAACAGCCAGTGCTCTTAACAGCTGAGCCATCTCTCCAGCCCTCTTAACATTTTATATTAATGATGGCCATTTTTAAAGATTTATTTTTATCTTTAATCATGTGTATGCATGCATGTCTGAGTGAGGGTGCATACCTCACACAGAATGCAGGCATCCCGTGGAGGCTGGAAGAGGCCATTGGATCTCTTAGAGACAGACTTAGGGGCAGCTCTGAACTGCTTGATATAGGTGCTGGGAACTGAACTCAGTTCTCAGCAATATAATGCTCTTAGTCACTGAGCCATCTCCCCAGCTCCCAAAATGATCTTTTTAATCTTAGAAAATGCCCCAGCTTATCCCTGTCATGTGTTGAAGTATAGTTGATACCTGAATGGACACTACAACCTTATCCTAATTAGTGATTAATCTATTTTTCTATCTGTTGCTTTTAACCAGTGTATGTCTATTAACGTTTCACGTCTTCTAAGTAGGATGAACTTAGGCTTGCCCATACAGTGGGTCTATCTTTGTCTTTCATTTGCAGTAATAGCACGTTTAGATATGACATAATTATCAATATCAACAGGCTTGAGTTCACCGTCTTGCCACTTGTCCTCCCTTTTTTTCAGCTGGTTTTGGGTTTTGTTCCTTTTTTCTTTTAAAGCTTATTTTGATTTGTTTTTAGTATTACATCTTATTTCTACTGATGACTTGTTAATTACTTATCTGTTTTATCTTCAAAATCACTATTTAATGTGATTAGCATGCCGGGGTGTTGAGTGTGGTATGTGTGCTCTACAGCAGATGGATGTGTGGTGGAGAGGTCAAAGGTCAACTTTTAGAAGCCGTTTCTCTTTCCACCATTTGAGATGAATCTTATGGCATCTAAAGATTTGTTTACTCCAGGCTAGGCTGACTGGAGAGTGGCTAGGCCAATCTCTTGTCACCGTCCCCTGCTGCCACCTTCCTCCAGGAGTGCTAGAGTGACAGGTGCACCCAGCACATCTGTTCACATGGATTTTAGAGATTGAACTCAGGTCAATGGGCTTGCATGCTAGACACTGTTATCTAATGAGCCATCTTGTCAGCCTGTTTGTTTTAGTTTTAAGTGTGTTGCGCTGGATTATAACAGCCCCCAGTCTATCAGACTCAGAATCCCTGCTACACTTACAATAGTGTACTTTGATTTTCTCTATTATGACTAGATATACGTTACAAATTCTAAAGTGCTTTGTTAGTACCATTGTTTTCAAAACAACTGTCTTAAGAAGTAAAAATGAGATTTTTTTCTTTGCTTGATCGTATTGTTTTCAACGCCTTTAATTTTCTCAGACTGGGTTCCAATGCCGTTTCTCTTTATCCAAAGAAATACCCTTAACATTTGTAGCCAGAATAGCTGTTGATAAAGTTTTTCAGCCAGTGTTTATCTAAAATTAGTTTTCTTTCTTTTACCTTCTGAGGGATAATTTTAGCTAGATACAGAATTCTACATTGATAGCTATTTTTCTTCTCCCAGTTTCTTCAGTGCTTTCTCTTCTGCCTTGGTTTTGAAGAGAAATCACATTCCATTGTTGGCTATTTTTAAGATTTTCTCATTACAGTTGCTATTGAGTAATATCACCATTTGTCCCAAATTTTACCAAGTGTAAAAGATTTCCATCATCTATACCTAGGTATGACATTGAAAAGACATCAGGCTACTGTGTCTTGGAAATATGTGTATATGTGTGTATTTATGTATTGTGTGTGTATACATGTATGCATGCATATATGTATGTATGCATTGTGTTTTTATGTATGTATGTATGTAAGTATGTATATGTGTATGTGTGTATGCATGCATGTATGTATACATTGTGTGTATGTATGTATTATGTATGTGTGTATGTATGCATGTATGTATGCATTGTGTGTATGTATGTATACATGTGTGTATGTATGTGCATATGTATTATATGTGTGTGTCTTTAGTATCTCCCATCTACTCTAGTCCCCCCTTCTTTTGTTCTCTACTCCAGCTCCAGCTGCATCTGGTAACCCATTTACTAGTGTTTCCTCAACCACTTAGGTTCTTTTCTTTCATTTTTTTCTAGTTTCTATTTTCTTTTAGTATTTCAGTGTGGAGATTTCTACTCACTGTCCTTACATGCTGATCTAAGGCTACAAACAGATCTTCTGGAGCTCTACTGTTGCCCCGCTGCTTTCCTGGGGTCTACCCTATACAGCACTCAGTCTATTGTAGTTTCTACATCTTCTCTGAGAGTCTGTATCTCTTTTTAATATGTTTCTCTTTTTCATTAAGTTACCAACATGATTACAATAAGTTTTAAAGCAAATGTTTATGCTTCAAATATTTTTCTTGAATATTAGTCATATTTTCATGCTTTTCAGAGTCTAAGAACTCTTTTTCCCAAGATTTACTTTTATTTATGTCTCTGTGTACCTCTCTCTGGGTTTGTCTGTGCCACAGGTATGTAGGTGCTCACCAAGGCCAGAAGAGGGCATCAGACCCCTTGGAGCTGCAGTTACTGGCACTTGAGTTGGCTGATAATGAATGTTGGGAGCTTAGACTCATGTCTTCTGCAAGAGCAGGCAGTTCTCTGAAGCTCTGATCCTCTCTCCGGCTGTGAGAATTTTAATTATGTAGTCAACATTAGATTATTAGATTGGTTAAAGTTCATTTTCCCTGCTCCTTAAAGAGTGTAGGGTTTGTATGGCCAAGCCTGGAACCCATAGCACAGGAGAGTGGTTGTGTTGAGGCTTTGTCAGAAGAAGCTGGAGCCACTTTCCCACTGAAGCGCACTTCAGGGACCTTAGTAGGACAGCTAAGCTCTTTAGAGAACTCTCTGAAGAGTGGGAGCTTCCGCACCTGTCCCGTGTGCCTTCAGACACGCATTCTATTTGTCTTGCACGTGGCTGTTCTCCAGAGCTTTCCCAAGTTGCCCAGTGCATGCTTTGGATGCAGGTCCATTTAAAGGGACTCTCTGGGATTTTAAGGGTTATTTCTCTGAGAAAAACATCACCTCTCTGCTTAGTTCTACCTCACCAGTTCCAGTTGCCTCTGCGACCCTGAATTCCAATTAAACTTAGAAATAAAAGATACCCCAGCAAAAAACTCTAGGGCAGTTAAAGTAAGGTGAGTGGTGTCTCTTCAGTTAGAGTGATTCAAAAATTATCTCTGCGTTTTCAGTAGCAATGTTCAAACTCCTCTTTCTGGGAAAAACCTTCACACATTCTCAACAAAAGTCATCATCTGAAACCTTAGTGCATGTTAGCCCCTGTTATATTGTAAGACTTGGGATGGGCTCAGTTTTTCAGTGCTGAGTATGGAGCACCAGGTTCTGCTTCTTTCTCGATTTCCTGTATGTTATAAATTGCTGACAACGGTTACTTTATACATACAGCTTGACAGCTGACTGGTTGGGTAGCTAAGCCTGACACGTGTTGTGTTACCTCTCTGCTGTTTGGATCCTAAGGAACACTTTGAGCAACAGGTCAGTTCCAGCATGGCACCCAGGCCACACACACTGATACGAAGGGTCCGTCTTTATTCTGCTGAGCAGTTGGGGTACCCCCTCCCCACTAACCCTTGTGAACCTTTGGTGAACATTAGGCCTCGTGGTCTATCCTTAGAGCATTCTGACTAGGTTCTTGGAAGAATCCCAACTGGAATGTGTTTAGCACTTCATCCTGAGATGTTAGTTTGGAGTTAGCCAGACTCCTCCTTCATGAAGTATTTGTCCATTTTTAGACTATTTTTAAATCTTTGGATTTGTTAGTTGCCAATCATCTCCAACTTCATATACTAGAACACAGAATCCCTTGTATGAATAGAGCTTACACCCCCAAAGCTTTAGTAAACACTCACTGCGGTCCTTGTTGTTTGTCACTTAACCAGGCTATCCATGTCTAATTATTTTTAAATGTCTCCACAGATTGGCCCCTTGAACCCACCGCCATGTTGGCTGTGGGAGCATGCCCCTCTCTGGGCGCAGGTAAGGCAGAAGCAGGGCATCTTTCTTGTGTTCCTGTTCTGCTGAGGAATGGGATTCCTGTCTCATCTCTTCCACCCAGAGGCATTTGATCTGAATTTGTAATTTAATTATATTGTAAATAATCTAAAGCTCTTAAGCTCACTGCTTTGCTGTGTGAACGTATTTAAGGCTTTGTTTTTAATTTTTAAAAATAAAAATTGCACATTCTTTAAGTGGAATGAATCCATTAAAAAAAAAAAATCCAGTGTGTATAATTAAACAATCTTGGTGTCCTGTCCCTAGATTTCTCTGTCATTTCTGGCACCTGGCATTTCTTCCTTAGGGGTTTTTCAACTGTGGACTGTAATACTTTTAGCATAATGAGAATTCAGATTCCACAAATCACCCAAAGCCAAGCATCAGTTTCTTTGGCCAGTAAAGCATGCCCAGTTAGCTGATGGCTTTCAGAGGGGCTGACAAAAAGCCTCAGATAATGCACGGAGGATGGTAGTGTTTAAGGCCATCACAATGTGCTGTAATTATTGTGGCAGGCTCCTTCCTGTCTAGAATATCTCCCCGAACAGTCGGTAGTGTGTCTTGGGGTTGACAGGTGGCTAGATTCCCCTCTGTGTTGGTGAGGACATTGGATGTTGCCAAGAGAATTTAAAGCGACACACAGAGCGTCTTAGCCCTTGAATTGCTCAGAGTCTCCCCTTAGCTCTCTGCAATATGCATTGCTTAGGCACATGCAAGAGAAAAGCCTCCTTTTCCCTTAACTCTGCTCCTCACCAAGGCACATGCTCCAATTTGCTGGTTGCCCCCAGGAGCCCTCCTAACCGCATCCCCCGACAGCCCTGTGCCCATGTTTTATGCAAAGATGTGAGCAGCTGGCCACCAAACCCCTGAGAGTCTGGGGCTTTTGTGTTCCAAAGCCTCTCCTCAGCCTCCTTCTCCCTCCCCTCCTGGCTTCCAGGCCCTGTGATCTTTCCCTCGCTACTCCCTAGTGCCAGCAGTCACTGGATGTGCACTGTGTTTTTTGCATGCCAGGCATCCTTGCTGAGGAATACCGAACTTTCCTAAACAGCGGTTGATAAACACAGGGACTGCTGTCGGAGGATGTCTGATGAGTAACAGGTCCTTCTGACTGAGCCTTTGTTCAACCCTTCTAAGGAGATACTGTGTTGCCAGGCAGAAATCTAAGGAGGTTAGAACAGCACAATGGCTAGAAGCCGGGTCGGAGGCCAAAGCCTGTTAGGAGGCTTCAGACAGATAATGTATGTAGCATTCAAAATCTGGGAGAGCTTCATAGACCCTTGGAATTGGATAGCACGGACTGAGAATGTGGATCAGTCACTCCCTGTCAGTATGACCTTGGGTAAGGTGACTTAGCTGTTTCATCTGTACCCTCACCGGGCTTTCGGTGAAGTCTCCATGAGTTGATAGATATTGAGTACCTTAAAAATTGCTCAGTGTGTAATAAATGTATAATAAATAGCATTCCATGTTGTTAAGTGCTATGATAGTCCTCCAGCACCATAGCTGAAATATTTTGATGATGTAGAATAGCACAATAGCACATAAAGTTGCAGGCGCAGAGAAGAAACTCAGAGTTCCCATGCAAGCTCCGGTTAGCTATGCCATTTGGCAAAGGTGACTCCGCCTCTCATTCAGAATGAACAGTGGCATAGATTTATACACACAGGGGTCATAGGAAGTGAAAGCTATTCCTGATCATAGGAAATGAAAGCCTTTTCAGGTAAGCGTGAATAATTCTGAGGAATAGGGAGGAAAGTGCCAGTATCCTGGTACTTGTCTTTTTTGATAATTTTGTAAAAATGAAATTCCAGAATTCATTCTTTAAAAATGAAGTGAGGCCACATTAGCAAGCATTCAGTGGGAAATCAGCCCTCTTGAAGTATCCAAGTACAACAGTAAGAAAACCCCACAGTAAAAAGAGACCATTGGCTAGAATAAGCATGGGCTTATCTGGGGCCATAGCTACTATTGCCTCTGGCACAGGGACACCTGCAAGTGACTTTTATCTGAGCCCCTTTTTAGCTTCTGCCCATTCTGGGGATGGTACCCATTGCTGTTTCTGCTCTTCCTTATGAGAACCATTCTCTCTAATTGGGTAGGTCAACTTACTGAGGGTGAGTATTGCACAAAGCCAGTGTGGGGCTAAGTCAAAGTTAGCATTCTTCTTCGGAAAAAGACCAGACACAGGGCTCATCAAAACAAAGACTGCCTTGAAGAAAAGCCTGTGTGGCTCAGATCAAGGATTGGCTGCGCTTCGAACTGCCTCTGACCCTGAGTGAAGGGATAGGAATGTATGGCCGTCTCCTGTTTATCATTCTCAATGGGAACTGTGCGGACAGCTTCCATTATGTCAGGCCAAATTTAGACGAATGAAAAGGTCGACTAAGTAATTATTGATTTTATATGTGTGCATAAATTAGAATATGGAGCCCTTTAGTCACTGTTAAAAATAAGCCTTCTATGGATTGGACTGGAGAGGGCCAGTGCAATAGAGATGAAGTGGTGAATCTGTACGGTGGACAACTACTTCCTTATGGCTATCATGACAGTTCAAGACTTACGCAAAACATTAGCATGGAGCATTTTGAATCTGTGTGAGAGGAAACACAGGCTCTGCTTTCTCTTTAATCATAAAGATGATATTGCCCATAATCCTTTTAGCAACAAGCTTCCCTCAGGCAGCAGTGACTTATGTGTGCTATTTTGAGGAGAAGTAGTCGATATATTAGTTTTCTTTTAATTACGCAGCTACAGCAGCGAGTCATGCGTGAATTTTATGGAGCTCTGAATTTGCCATCGGTTCTGGGAAGTGGAGAATTTATTCGTACAGGATTGGGGCAATTTGCTCTGGTTAGAAGAGAGGAATCATACCCTTCTGTCATGTGAAGAGCTGGTATTTAAGTGGTAAATTCCAAAAATCTAATCATCAAATCAGCCAAGGCTGTTAATTAAAATTGATGAGCAATAAGCCTTTCTGTAACACTACAAAGTGGTGTTGCTGGAGTATAACCAACTGCCTGAAGTTTACAACTGTTAATGTGCTTACAAGAGGAGGAGGTGATGGGGATTAGGAGAGAAAGTACTTTGTTATCCAGAGTGCTTACCATGGGGTGAGGATGGCTTTGTAAATCTGAGAGCCAAGCCTAACTAAACTATAGGACTACTTTACTCTGCGTAGAGCTGAGTGGCTCGACATGGTTTGAGCATGACACATGTGTCTTTAAGTCCAGATTACTGTAATTGTGTATCATCTTGGTTAGTAGTTCCTGTAATGCTGAGAAGCAAACTGTCTCATTCAGGTTGAACTTGGTATGCCTCAAACACAGCCTCAAGGGGGAGTAGATTGCTACATCCTGCTGATCTAATGGGCCACAGCAGCTCCGAAATTGAAGAAATGAGGATTGGCAGGTCAAGAAAGAGGGTTTGCTAGGAAGAGGGTGGTGGCCTGAGAGCGAAGAGTTGAATTCCCAGACCCTCCTGGGACTGCATAGTGGTTAACTCTGTTCCAGGCAGCAGGTCCAGTCCTGATCTTAGACTAGGGGATTGGGGTTCCTGCACTCTGTGAATCTTGTCACCTATTCAGCTGCGACACTGCATTCTGATTTTCACAAGGGGTTTCCTACTATATACAAGATTCATTCTGGACATGATGGTAGCTGGGCTTTACCGTGTTCCCTGAGACTCTTAGTCTAATGGGTTGGCCATTGAGAACTGTTTCCTTCCATTGCTGTTTCATTATCAAAGGTCCAAGTCAAGGGCTCTGCAGCCTCAAGCGCCACTTAACGCTCACTAGAACAGATGTCACCTGCTTCTAGATTCTCCATGTCATATCTTGAATCAATGTTGGGACACACTTGGCTCCTTTGAGTTGTCCATCTCCCCAGACAAATTTGTCACTTGTGATACTCATGTTTGAAATGGCATGCCCAATGTCTAGGGGAGTGCCTGGTTCAGAGCTGACATTCAAGAGGTATTTGGTAAAGAAATGAATTCACTCTCTCACTGACAAGGACATTCTTCCTGTGTCTACTAGAAATTTATCTTTGTAGTGTTTTTAAGTCTCAGATCAGCCTAGTTTATTGGGTTGCTTCCTTGAGCTGGTAGACAGCAGGCAGTTAGCATGCATCTTGTGTGAATGTGCCCCATTCTCTCAGAAGGGTATGTTCTCCACTGCCTCCTAGTACTCCCCCAGAAAATTCATAAATTTTTTTATTTGATGAAATTAATTTATACCAAAGTGGCAATAATTAACAATTTAGGATACTTAGCCAGTAAACTTCAAGGGTTAGCCCAAGATACCTTAGTAGGTCAAGAAAAGAAGTTCAATCTTGGGTATTGCAGAAATTATTTTTAGAAAGCTTGGCAAAAAACAGTCTTAGGAAGCTCACTGTGTGTGTGTGTGTGTGTGTGTGTGTGTGTGTGTGTATTGCACACATATATGAGTCTACCATGTGGAAGGAAAAATTTACATATTTCTTCAAAACAAAAAGGTTTGGTGTGCTCTAAGGGGAGTAAACACTCCACTCAAGCTGGGCCCTCACTTACCTCCAGATGCACAGAGCCTGCTCGTGATGAATGGTTTGTATGTTGATGTGAACACACCTAGGACTTGACCCTTCCCACCTGAAGAACTGCAGGCCAGGCTGACACTTCCCAACTGCTTCTCCCACTGACCTTCATTACGCTTCTCTACTTCCTGTCTGCTGTTGAACAGTTTTTCTCAGGGCTATCTTACAAGTCAGGCGGAATGCTTTAAACATGGTGGCCTCAGCCCTGTTCAGATATGATAATTCCATTCTTTTGTCCAGAAGTTGATTTAAAAAATAGAGGGGATGTCTGGGGAGACGAATCAGTCAGGAAAGAGCTTGCCTTCTTGAGTGGACTGGGGCTCAATCTCTAGTACACGTGTTTAAAAATAAAACAAAAACACTGAGCACAGCAGTTTATGCCTGCAATCCCAGGCCGGGCTGCAGTGGGCTCCAGGCTTAGCAAGAGGCTATGTTTCAAAAAAACAATAGAAAAAGAAACCTGATATTCACCTTCAGCTTACACACACAGACACACGCGCACAGATACACAGTTGGATGCAAGGTCCTGTGACTCAGAGGACGTTCACCGGAAGAGGGAACAGCAGTACTTAGGAGGGTTTTGCTTTTTCTAGGAAAGGAAGACACTACCCACATCACTGCCCTGGAAGTTACTGTCAGGTAATAATGGCTGAAGGTCAGTAAGCAATTTTCCTCAGACATGAAACTGGAGCCAGGAGCCTGGGTTCTCTGTGATGAGACTCTAGGAGCTGTGTTAGTCATTTGAAAATGACAAAAGGAAGAAAGGCTGTTGTAAGAACCAAGCACAACCTCTGTTCGAGGTTTACTTTAACCATGCCATAGCTGCTTAGGCTTGTGTTTCCGGGGAAGATGGTGGTCTTTTACGTCCCTATGTGGAAAAACATCTTAATTGATCTTAAAGTTATTGTACTATTATTATGAAATGCAATTCCAAGAGTTTCCTTTTAATCAGAACTTAGATCAAAATAAAATTAAGTCATGTGAAGCAGCGGATGCAGAGTAGCTCCATCTACAGTCACACATGAGCATGGGCCACACATGGCCACAGCTGGGTGGCTGGCTGTTTTTGCTACAAAGATGGGGCTATGCTAGCAGCTGCCTTCCTCACCCCACTCAAAGAAAAGTCCCAGGGGGAAAAGAGACACTTCTTCCCGGCCATTTAAAATCAGGGTGATAACCCACCTGGACCCAATTTCAATCCCCAGAACACTCATAAAAAGGCTAGGCATGATAGCACACTGTGGTAATTCCTATGCTGGGGATTTTGTCTCTATGTTAGAGACAGGTTGATACCTGGGGATTGAAGCCAGACAGCTTGTCCTACTTGGCTAGTTATAGCCACTGAGAGATCCTGTGTCAAAGAAGAAGGTTAATGTGCATGAAAAATTACACTAGAGTTTGCCCTCTGATCTCCATACACATGGACAACAACCCACAGGAACACAATAACACGCACACGCACACACACACACACACACACACACACACACACACACACACACACAATCCAATAAGTAAATGTGGCAGGCTATGCTAAGGCTGGGGTTCTAAGAGTGTGGGATATGAGTAAGATAATGAATTTGAAAGTATCTTGAAAAGCAGAATGTTCTGGACACTTGAGGCCATCACTGAAGATAGTGTCTGGGAGAGAGAAAATTCTAGTTTGGGCCTAGGACAGCAGAAGCGTCAGTGGCCAAGGAAGGGCTCTAGAATCACGTACTTGGTGACTTGGGCAAGGACTAATGGAGGCTAATGGAGTATCCCATCCCGCACCCCGCTCTGCATCCGCCCCTCACCTGCCCCTGCACCCCCCGCCCCTCCCCCCTGCCCATAGGAGAATTTGATACTTCACCTGAACTAACAATGTTCCCAGGAAGATGGGTGGCTGAGCTCTGACATCAAGAGTGGCTGCTGGTACATCTTCATACACAGCTCACAATCCCAGTGCACCATGTCACATCGGATATGGTGTAATGCAACGTGACTAATGTAATCAGATGTGGAGTGCACCACAGCAAGTCGGGAAATTTGAAAAGAGAAATAGACTTCTCTCTAAATCGTGGTCAAGTTCTTTCTCTCAATTGAGGGGCTTAGTTTTTAGACTAGACAGTTCTCTGTGCTGACCTTTTTGGCAAGGAATGTTGGGAAGGGCTAGTCTTTCTCAAAAGTGATGACCCTGGGGCACATAAACTAGAACCTCACAAGCCAGCTTCTACCTATCTTCCAAATCAACACACTCCACCTTTTCCCACAAAAACAATTCAAACAGCTTTCGAAAATCCTATGTCATAAGCACACACTGATTTTGCTGTATTTGTCTAATGATCTGTCAACTTCCCGTAGAAGGTTCCTGAAATCAGAGGCTGGGTGATCTTAGTCCCCTTGTCTCATTAACTAGCACTTACTGGAAAAGACATTCTGTGGCTTACTTTGCGGAGACAACCAGTCTCTCCTGCCCCAGGTGGGCAATAGTGCCGAGTATTCTCTCTCCTTGTCTCCTTCCTCCTTCTGCCTCCTTTCTTTCTGCATATTTAACTTTCTAATATGTACTCAAGGGTTTAAGAGTCAGAGAGAAGCTCTGAGGCAAAGGGATCAGTCATTCTATCAAGCTCATTGGTACACTCAGTTCTAACAAGCACAGCATCCTTGGTACAGTTCTAACAAACACCACATCATTTGTGTAGTCAGTTCTAACAAATACCACATCATTGGCACAATCAGTTCTAACAAACACAACGCTGTAATCAGTTGGCTACAGAGCCTGATATACGAGTAGATAAAGATGGTGATACTCTGTGAGGAGAGACAGTGATGTGCCAGGCTCTGCTACTGCTCTCACTACCCCAGTTTGTGAAGCACTGCCCTACATCATAGAACCAGAGAGACCTGTATTGTTCTTATGGTTCAAGTATAGGAAGGAGAACAGAGGACCCACCGAGTCCTGAGGTCACCAGGCTTAGTGGCAATGAAATTTGCGAACCCCATTCTCGTATTTATCTCCTTCCATTAAAGGTCACAAGCACCCTGACAGAAACTCGATGAGCACAGGGTGAGCAGATGCCTGTGGCTTCTACAGAAGAGGGAAGCTGGCCAGTCAGTCACCTCCACCTCTTTCCCTTGCATCTCATTTTCTCTCTCCCCTATACCTCTGCCCTACTCGGGGGCCTTTCTTTCCTGGGCTGGCCTCCTCTCTGCAGGCCTCTCATGTCTTATCTCTCTGTGACCTCACCTTGGGCTCTCCTTCCATTGAACACTGCTTTTTCCTGGCCCTGCCCTCAACTCAGCAATAGCTGGCTAATAGGAGAAGCTAATCGGTGTTAACATTTAACTTGTTACTACACGAGAGCCACTGCCAGTGACTTAATGACATGTCTCATCACAGGCCTTCTCCTCAGTTGTAACCTCAGGGAGAGGGCACAAGTGTCATTTGCTGTTTCCCCCTTGATTCCCACTGCAGCCACAGAGCAAGGAACACAGAGCCCTAAAGAAAGGGTAAAGGAGAGGGGACAGACCAGAGTTGAGAAGATGAAAACTGGACAAGGCTGGTTTTCACTCAAGGGCTCAAGTAAAACAAGTTGGCAAAAGAAACTGACACATCTTTGTGAAAGAGAAGTATAAGAATAACCAGGAAAGGTGAATAAACAAAAACACACCTGCAATCATGGCTACTTTAAAGAAGACAGCAACCTCAAGCAAAATAATACTGTAACAAAGCCGTACTCTGGATCCAAGGTAATTCTGAAGTCAAAAGCTTCTGGTAGGTGTCCCTGTGTTTTCTGGGAAAATGTTTGCCTCCCAAAGTCAAAAGCAAAAAATGCTTACAAAATGCATGTGTCATGAAGGCCCCTGGGAACTTAAGAAATGCATTAGCTGTGGACTTGCTAAATGTTTCTTGCAAACTGAAATACAGGAAGGGAAGAGTGTAGCTCAGCGGAGTCCCAGGAGAACCTTTAGAGTTGATTGTGTCTCTTCCCTTGCAACACCGGGGCTGTGGGCAGTATCCACAAGTGTTCAGTGAGCACCAGATGCAAGGCCAGTCTTTACTTCATAATGTAAATCAACTCTGTATTTAAGTAACCATGAGTTATTTAAATAACTTTCATATTTGAAATGTGAGCCATTGATCAAGAATTCTTGTTTGGAAGGATTCAGCTTCTGCATGGGGTGGGTGGGTTTTGTAAAGTTACACCCCCTTGCAACTCCCTGACTGCAGTAGAAAGGCAAGCCACGGCACCGCTCTTTTTTCAACCAAAGCCTTTTCTTAGATTTCAATCCTCACATCAGATCCTCACCTGAAGTGAACAATCACCAAAGGACTACAAAGTAGTTTTAAGTTTTCTTTGACCAGTCTTGCTTGGTGGTCTCCATCTTATCATATAACATGACATGTGTTTGGTGGGTCACCTCAGCTAACAGTACCATTTAATGTTAATAGGGTCTTTGAAGCATCTACAAAGGGAGGTGGTAGCAAGTACCCCACTAACCACCGAACATAGGCTGTTTGATCTTTTTCAGCGCTCACTGTCTCTGCCACTTACTTAGTACTTGGCAAGTATAATTTTAAATTATTCATCTTATTTAATATTCAGCTATGAAGTGATATGCCCATACACTAGTCATAAAAGTATTTAAAATACCACATCTACTGTTTTGCTGATCTTGGTTATCAACTTTATGCACTTGGGAAAAGAGAGACTTGGTTGAGCAATTCCATCCATTGAATTAGCCTGTAAGCTTGTCTGTTGGAGATTTTCTTAATTGCCTATTGGTTTAGGAGATTTCAGTCCAGTGTGGGTAGTACAATCCCTAGGCAGCCACAGAAAACAAACTAGGATGCTATGGAATCAATGGATGTTCTCCAGTAATATATAGAGATTTGTGATTTTCATATAAACTTTTGTGATTGGATGCTTTGGTGTGTGCCTTTATCAGTTGTAGAGAGAGTCCTAGCTCTCCAGGCTCACTGACCACAGCATTTGTAAGTGACTGATAATTACAGTGTGCACGCCATGTGTTGTATAACCACTCGGTAAAGAAAAAGGTGTGCATTCTGAGCAGACTGAGCACTGTAATTAGATAGGTTTAAGAGCTAAAGTCATACTGTAGTTAAATCACAGCACTGATCCTCTGTGTAAAGCCGTGTGTGTGTGTGTGTGTGTGTGTGTGTGTGTGTGTTTTGCAGAAATTGTCACAGCTCTATGTGCTGTTGTTCCTACAGCTACATAGGAAGAACAGGCATGAAGAGAGCCATGGAATGTAGCCTCCCTGGGATGAGTTCTTAGGAGTCTGAATCAAGATAAAGCAACAGCACTCAAGGCATCTGAGTCTCTGGCATCCCAGCTACTAAAACACATTAACAGTAGTCAGACACACAGCCGGATTAAATCCTTGTGTTAAAGTCCTAGTTGCCCAATACACCAGGCCCTGCTTTCAACAGCAACAATAACAACTTCAGCAAAAATTACAAGGCCCTCTAAAAACCATGGAAGATAGACTCTAAAGATGCAAAATAGTCATTAGAATCTAATCCTGATACAGGCTGGGCACTAGAGTATCCGCATGAAAATTTAAGTAAGAACTGAAAGAAAAAAAAACGTATCTGTGGAAAGATAGACAATGAAATAGAAATTCCAAGAATGAATCAGGGGAAATGCTAGAAAGAAAAGAGATGGTTAAAAAAAATAGAATAATGACTATCTTCCATGGATTTGCCATCAAACTTGATATGGAATTGATGATCTTGAAGAGAATGAAAGGTAAATGGATAAGTACACGCCTTCTTGAGTTTTTGTGTACAACAGGTTATAAAAAAAAAAAAAAAAAAAAAAAAAAAAAAAAAAAAAAAAAAAAGCCCACCCCAAACCAGAAGAGGGCATCAGATGCACTGGAATTAAAGGTACAAGTGGTCATGGGCTGCCATGTTCATGCTGGGAGTCAAGTCTGGGTCTTCTACAAGAACAACACTTGCTCGTAACCTCGAAGCCTGTTCCGATCTTACAAGTTTGTTACTTATAAGCTTCTGAATAGAAGGAGGTGCTGGAGAGATGGCTCAGTGGTTAAGGGCACTGACTGCTCTTCTAGAGGTCCTGAGTTCAATTCCCAGCAACCACATTGTGGCTCACAACCACAGGCAATGAGATCTGATGCCCTCTTCTGGTGTGTCTGAAGAAAGCAATGGTGTACTTTAAATAAAAATGGTGTACATTAAATAAATAAGCTTCTAAAGAGTGAATAGGAAGCTTGGAAGTGGTACAAAGAATAGTTTGAATTTGTAATTTATGAAATTTGTAGCTTCTACTACATTAGTATATATGTAATATATATATATATATATATATATATATATATATATGCACATGTAGATAGTATGTTAACCTCTTGATGTGAGATTATGGGTCAAGTAAAGGATTTGTCAGAAGGCAAATGTTAGAAAAAATGCTTTAGTGAACTCTGACATAAGAAAGCTTCGTTAAACAGTGTTCTTCTGCATTCAAATACTATATTGAATGCTTTACATAAGAAAAAAAAAAAAAGGGAAAGGGTCTCACTATGGAATGCTTGCTGGCCTGGAATGTACTCTGTAGATCAGGTTAATCTCAATTTTGGTCCCATGCCTCTACCTCCTGGGTGCTGGGTTTAGAGGTTTGTGCTGTCATTTCCAGTACACAGATGCTTTTAAAGAGAACATAATTCTCAGCTAAAGAGCTACTTAGTATATGTATTAATAATATAGATGTTATATAGAGATCCATCTATGTGCTAGGTAGCAGAGATATTAAGGTGATTAAGCCCTGGCGGAAGCAAGAAGCTAATTATATGAAGACGGCATTAGGTACCATAAAGAACAGCTCCTAATGCTTTTACTTTTAGAGATGCCTTGGACTGCCCCTAAATCTCTAGAGGCTGTTAAAGACACTTCTTGATGATGGGGACAATCCATCCAACTGTATAATTCTACTCTGGACACAATGCCCAATAGTAGGTCAGTAACACATTTATTCAGTGGAGTTTGCAAGGTTGGGAAGTTATTACTCACAGGACGAATCTGGCTTCCAGGCCAGCTCCACCCAGGACTTGTTTTGGTAAGACTCTAGAATTGAAAATCCTTTAGACATTTTAAAGAGACTAAGTACACATATTCTCTCCTCCCCCTTCTCCCTCCCCACCTCTCTCTCTCTCTCTCTCTCTCTCTCTCTCTCTCTCTCTCTCTCTCTCTCTCTCTCACACACACACACACACACACACACACACACATACACACACACACACACACAGAGGGGTGGGAGGGAGCTATGTAGCACATACCATAAACATTTTCTGACCTTACTTTACTGGGATACTCCTTTAAACTTTTCTTGAACTTTGTCTTATTGTGAGGTTTCTTTGTGTGTAATTATGCCACCCTCTGGCATTAAGTTTTGCCAGAGTGCTCTTTGTTGGCAGTCAGTGGTTTGGTTCCAAACTTGTAATAAATGGATGATACTCCCAGCTTGGTCTGAGGTCACTGAGCATAGCCCTCTTAGCTGGCCGCTTCAGTGATAACTGAGTCAGCAGAAAATGTGCTATTCCTTATGGCTTTCTGGCAACCTTTGCTGGACAATTAGGCGGAGGAGGCTAAGAGCTAGCTGATACTCTACTGATGTCCCTCGTGAGGGTCCTGCTCCTGTAGGAGATTCCCTGACTGCTTCGTTGTCTTGCTAGGTTTTTTTTTAGCCTGTTACTTTCTTTTTTATGATGCACACAACTGTTCTCTCCCACACAGTATTCACCTTCAATGGCCCCCTTAGCAATGATAGTTCACTGGCTGCGGACACCAACAACTTCTCCCAGAGACAGTCACTAACTACATCAGGAAAAAAAAAAAAAGCATACTGCCTCCAAAATAGTAAAAGCTAAATTAAGCAAACAAAAACCTTTAACAAATCTAAGAAAATTAAATACTTTAAGACATGCATCGATTGGGAACCCCTTGATCAGTGCAATGGTTAGCTGCGAGCATCTGCCTCTGAGTATGTCAGACTCTGACAGACCTCTAAGGAGACAGCTATATCAGGCTCCTGTCAGCATGTACTTCCTGACATCCACATCAGCATCTACCTTTTTGTGACTGCACATGGGATGGATACCCAGGTGGAATGGTCAAGGGGTTCCCAATGGAGGAGTTAGAGAGATGACCGAAGGAGCTGAAAGGGTTTGCGGCCCCATGAGGAGAGCAACAATACCAACCAACCAGAGCTCCCAGGGTCTAAACCACCAGCCTGGGAGCACATAGGGAGGGACCCATGGCTCCAGCTGTATACATAGGTCAGGATGGCCTTCTCAGGCATAGGTGGGAGAGGAAGTCCTTGGTCCCATGAAGGCTGGACACAGAGTGTGGGGGAATTCAAGGGTGGGAAGGTTGGAGTGGGTGGGTAGTTGGGGGCACATGCTCATAGAAGTAGGAGGAGGGGGGATGGGATAGGGGATTCCTGGGCAGGGGTGGGAAATGGGGTAAGGGATAACATCGGAAATGTAAATAAAATATCTAATAATTAAAAAAAAAGACATACATTGAAGTGTGGTAATGTGATGTATTTAAACTAAATGCTTTGAAAATCGAGGACAGAGATTTCTACTCTCCTTTCCTCACTTTACCAAAGACTCATTGGCTTGGGGTTAAGTACAAGTGTGAGAACCTGACTACTCATGTAAAGATGAATGTGTGCATTTGTAGCCCCGGTGAGAATTTCCAGAAGCTCATGAATCAGTGAGGAGGCATATGGGTTAGTGAAAGAAGAGATGGCTCAAAACATTACACAGACTGAAGAGGTTATACTTATGTATCAGGAATATATGTGTATATATGTATATATACATATATATACACATATGTATGCATGAGTGTGTGTGTGTGTAGCAACAATTAAAGATAAAGAGTTCATGAAGGTGTGGTGGTTCCTGCTGTTAATTCCAGCACGCAGCAGGCAGAGGCTGGTAGATCTCTGAGTTCGAGGCCAGCTTGTTCTACATAGTAAGTTCTAAAAGAAACAGGGCTACAAAGAGAGATCCTGTCTCAACTCCCTACCTCAAAAACCAAAAACAAGAAAAAGAGGCCATGAATTTGAGAGAGATCCAGGGAAAGGTGCACAAGAGGGAGTACGGGAAGAAAAAGTTTGGGGAGAAGTTATGCAACTATATTAAAACTTCAAAAAATAAAAAGTATATAAAAAAACAACAATGTGAGAGCTGACATTCGAAGTTGTCCTCTGATCTGCCTAAATACCTACCTACTTACCTACACACACACACACACACACACACACACACACACACACACACACACACACGAAGTGTTGGCTTAGTGAGAAGGAAAATGTGCTGGCCAGAGCCTTGAGTTCTTAAACCATGGGATCATCAGTGGCCTGTCTGCTGCCTTCCATGCGGGTGTGTCTAGTCTCTGAAGGGGAAACTGCTCGCCAGTCCAAGACACACCAGAGAATTAAGAAATGCTGTCTTTTGGCCTCTTCGCATCATAATTCTGGAACAAAGAGCCTGGATATAGGAGTGATGAATATTTAAATTTGAACTTTGCATCATAGTCAATAGGGGAAAATTTGCACAGTGGGTGTATTACTGAATTTTTATGTGTCCCTGGGGATTGCTCATTCAGGGGATGTGCATGTAACCTCCAACTCTCCTCAGAATTACTTGCCATTTGGTTCACTTTTATTATTTGTTTTTCTGGGAAGCAAAGGTCAAACTCGCTCTGTTTCTGCCATAGCATCTATGTGGGGGTGTCAGGATGCCACAGAGCCCAGGGTCTCCACACCCCCTGTACTTTACCAAAGCCTGCGGGACACCAGACAGGACCCTTTGCACAGGGACTTTGGAACTCTTGTTGAGGTTCTCAGGGGGAGGGTTGCGCAGGGTGCAAACCACCAGCTCTTTTTCTCTTAGAGCCTTTATTTTAAGAGCATCTATTAATTTCCCTTGTCAGACTCCATAGTGGTCTCTACTCCGCCAAACAATCTCTTACTGGAGATAAAAGATGCCAATGCAGTGTGAAAAAACGAGAGCCCTAGTTTCTTTTTCTTTCCCCCAGAGGTCTTATTTATAGCTTTCAGATGGTGGCAGGGGTGTTTATATGAACCTTACCCAAACTGCCTGAGCCTCCTGGGTCTGCCTCTATCAGGCCGCGAATTTCAGGAAAACAGAACTTTTCTTCCAGGATGGAGGAGGGGTAGCTGGGATTTCCTGTACTTCCTGTTTTAGAGTCTCTGGAATGGAGACAAAAACTGTACTTCAGAATTTTAGTACCTGGTCCCTGCTGAGCTTGGACATGCAGGTGTGCACAGAAAAGGAACATGTGTGTTCATATGGTCACATAGATACCAGTAAACCTATGATGAGGGGCGTGCTGTGTGCTCACAAAAATGTTGTTTAAACCCGGCACCCAAGATTTTCCATTCCAAATAAATCAAGATCAAATTCCAAAACATTTCATAAGTGCATTTCAGCTTCCAAACCAAACCAAACAACAATCTTTTTTGGGGGAAAGGGTTAGCTCATTATTATTTTATCCAGTCTGTCTGATCATCCTGCCTGGGAGGCCCGGGGGCAGGGACAGAAAACAAGGAAAGCGACCCCAGCTGACCCACGTGCAAATGTAACCTATTAAGGGCAGGGGTGGGGATGGCATGAGACACTCAAATGCACGCTTGTCCCGGCCTTGCACACCTCCTTTCTCATGTTGTGAATTTCATCCTGGCAGCTCTAGTGGGATGGGGAAGACATGCTTACCTGGGCTGAGTCTAGGCTGCCACATTCACCTCAGAGCACAGAGACACTGCTTAATTGAATACAGAAATAGTTCATAGGGAGGCTTGCAGACATCGGAAAAGAACTGGGTTGCAAGCAGATGCAAAACCCCAAATTAAGCAATGGTAGGGGTCAGTCTTCAAGTCCCTGTCTGACTGTCAAAGCTGATGGTTATGATGTGACTTTGATCCCAAGTAGGTCTCTGCTCATGTCCAGCAGCACACCCAGACATGTGCATCCTAGCAAGGACTGGCCTTTGTGTAGCTGGTGAGCCAGCATGTCATTAACATGTGCTGCACGCAGGATGGAGGGACCCAGCAGAGGCAGGCTTGGAGAATCAGAATTTCCAGTAACCAAGCTCAGTTGGCAAATCTCTGATTGGAACCATGTGACAATTTTAGGCGATGTACCATAGGCAGCCAATTTATTACATATGGCAATATGATTAATGGTATCAAATGCTTTTTTTTGGTAACATCCAAGAACACTCTGCCGGCCAACTGCACGGAATCCAGGGCAGTGTAAATCTGTTCCATGAATTTAAAGTCAGGCAGATGAGGTTAAATGAGAGAAGGCCAGATGCCAAGCCAATGATTACAAAGTAAGTTGTTTCGGGGGAAAGAAAAGCAAAATGTTTTAAATCTGTTCTTTAAGAAATTTCATCTAGTCCTCACCTACCTCAGCCTGTTCCTCGGTTCCTTCCGCTCTTATTTCTTCATGTGAAAACCCCAATGATGACTTTGGAAGACATTGTTTTATTTTCAGTTCTTGTGTGTGTGTGTGTGTGTGTGTACGTATAGGCGTACAGGTGCACATATATGTGTGGGTGGATGCAGGTGTGGTTATTCAGACATAGTTCACATTTTAAAAAATTGTTTTTAAAGATGGGGTCTCTCACTGGCCTGGAGTTCTCTGAGTCAGTCAAGCTGGCTGGCCAGTGAGCCACAGGCGGGATGTGCCTCCCTTGGCCTCCATAGCACTGGGCTATAAATTACACAACCACACTTGGCTTTTCTTTTCTTTCTTTTTTATTTGCATTACTGTAGTCCCTGTGCTTGCAAGGCATTGTACTAACCATGCTATCTTCCCAGCCCTGGAAGAAAGTTCTGAGACCCCGCTGTCTTTTCATTTGTTCATGGCCCTTTTCAGGCTCAGGAGAACTGGAACATAATCACTGACTAGATCCTTGTTCCCTTGGCGTCTTCTTTGGGATGGCAGCCGAGACCAGCAGACTCACCCACTGGCCTAATCACACCAGCTTTGGAATTGGGATGTCTAACCCTGTGCTCGTCTCTGTTTTAGTATGGTTTCTCTGGACTCCCAATATCATCAAAATGTCTAAGAAGAACAAAGGGAGATCAGTGGAGGGAGAGAACTGTGAGAGAAGCCACTTCTTATTTAGAATATGAAGAATTAACATAAAAGCGGGGGAGACTATTAAAAAACAGACACTTTGAAGACTTTATATATTGCCCAAAGTATCTTCCCAGAATGTAGGTTCTTACAGCATGGGAATCTGAAATACCACAAAATCCAAGACATCTTGGGCACTCAAGTGATGCCATAAATGGAAAATCCTATTCTGTAAAACTTCATTTCACGCACAAAGCATTAAAACTATTGTGAAAAGTTATATTTGGGCTGTATACAGGTGCAAATGAGACAGTAGTCACTTTCAATAGGTCCTGTCCTCACGATGTCACATTATATAAGCACAAATACATTACAGTGCAAAGAAAGGTGCTTCTAATCCTAACCAGCGCAGAGAGGGAATGTGCACTCTGTCTCTTCAGTACACCAGTCCATGTACCATTCATGCATCTTCTCACCATCACCTGACCATTATGTCAAAGTTGCAAATTGCACCTTTCTGAAAGGATGTTCAAAGAACCCAACACATTCTAAGAGCCCAGAAGATACTCGGTGCTCTGATAGGTGGAGTTATTTCTGTATTACTTATTTTATTTATTTCAAATGGTTCGCATTCATTTACTAGATAATTCATGACCTGTAAAGATTATTTAGTTTGTTTGTGTGTGTGCAGACATGTGTGTGGCGGTGTGTGCATGTACGTGTGCAGGTGCACTTCTACGGGGACAGAGGACAACCTTGGGTATCTTCTGCAGGTGTTGTTCATTTTGTTGTGTGAGACACTCTCCCACTCGCCTGGGGCTTACTGTTTTGGGTAGGCTGGCTGACCATGGAGCTCCAGAGACATGCCTGTCTGTGCTCTGCAGCCCTGATATTACAAGCACAAGCTACCATACCTGTTTCTTTTCCCCAATGTGGACTCTGAGGATTGAACTTAGGTCCTCATACTGGAACAGCAAGTACTTTACTATCTGAGCAAGGGTTTCTATTGTGGATTAGACATCATAATCAGAAGCACTGTGGTGGAGGAAAACATTTATTTCATCTTAAAACTCTCAAGTCACAATCCATCACTGAAGGAAGTTGGGTAGGCACTCAAGCAGGAACCTGGAGGCAGTAGCTGATGCAGAGGTTATGGGGCAATGATGCTTACTGGCTTGTTTCTTGTAGTGGTTTGAATATGCTTGGCCCAGGGAGTGGCACTACTATAAGTAGCCTTGTTGGAATAGGTGTGGCCTTGTTGGAGGAAGTGTGTCACTGTGGAAGTAGGCAATGAGACCCTCCTCCTAGCCACCTAGAAGCCAGTCTTCTCCAAGGGGCCTTCAGATGAAGATGTAGAACTCTCAGCTCCTCCTGCATCATGTCTGCTTGGATGCTGTCATGTTCCCACCTTGATGATGATGGACCGAACCTCTGAACCTGTAAGCCAGACCCAATTAAATGTTGTCCTTATAAGAGTTGCCTTGCTCATGGTGTCTGTTCATAGCAGTAGAACCCTATCTAAGACACTCCTCATGACTTGTTCAGTCTGTTTTCTTTCATATCTCAGGACCATCTGCCTAGAGGTAGTACCACCCACAATGGGATGATGGGCCTTCCTATATTAATCATCAGTCAAGAAAATGCCTCACAGGGTTGCCCAAGCCAACCTTATAAATCCATTTTCTGAATTGGGGTTCCCTCCTCTTAGATAACTCTAGCATGTGTCAAGTTGACAAAAAGTTATTCAGCATATTGAACCATACCTTTAGCATAAAAGTTATTTTTTTTAATTTTACTTTTATGTTCTGTGGTTCTTTCAAACACACACACACACAAAAATGATGCTCATACTTGTAGCCCCTTCCCCTCCTTCTTTGTAAGAATTGGATTTTGTCAGCTCTTTGGAAATTCACCCCTTTACCTATGGGCTCCATCTTGAAGCCATAAGTTTGCTACCTTCTGAAGATAGTCTGAAGATCTTAGTTTAGCAGGGTGATTTTTCCTGGAAAACTAAGTCTTCAGATAAAAAGAAATGACCAATAATGAACACATGGCAGTCTGGTGACTGATCCATACAGACTAGATGAGGTATGGTCGACATGATCAAAGGATCCTTGGAGAAAGGTAGGCTGAGTCCTCATGGAAGGTAACTCATAGTCATGGTGTGACTGGTGACATAGGGACTGGGATGTAGCCTCAAGTCAAGATGATTTTCCTGTGGAGGAATTTGTGTCATTCTGACATGTCATCTGCTTGAGGGCTGAGTGATAGATAGGGGTTGACCCTGATAATTTCCCCCTTGCCCATTACTGTCCATTCACTGGAAAGGATATAAAAACTGAGATTGGCTGCAGGCCTTCTCCAGCCCTGTCAGGGTCCTGAAGAGATCCCAGATCTCCTCTGCCTTATTTGTTCTTTATTTAATTAAGAGTGCCATGGTGAGAGGCAGGCAGAAGTGGAGGACTACAGAGATACCGAGCTTTCCATGTCTCCCTCCCCCTAGAGAGGAACCCAGTACAAACCCATACTCCATCACTTACTTCCTGTTCTTCTGCTTTTAACCTCGTCACCTGTCATCGGAGTTCCTTGACTTTGACTTCTACTCATTCATTGGGTCCTATCTTGGTCTAAATGGGCCTCTGTGGTCATACTCTGAAAGTGCCTTCTACTGATTCCTGGTCTGCCCATAGCTAATGCCTCTATCATCACTGATGCTTTAAAAATAAAAACACTACAGAAGCCCAAATCAATAGGATTTTCAAACTGATAAAAGCCTTTCTATGGATCAATGTATGTATCTAAAGTTTCTTTCAACTCTAATTATTTTAACTCAGTTATGATATTAAAAATGAAATAAGAAGAAATGCTATGTTCAATCCAAACAGCTGCATCACAAACTACAGTCACCAGGCAAAAGCAAACCATTTTTGGCCAGCATGGAATCAGAGGGAAGAGTGGTAGGAATATTGACATTACCCTGTTCTGATGTATATTATTTCACTATTCTGAGAAGCTCTAATCTTAAAGAATTTTAAAGATGGGATACTTTGCCTCTACAAAGCCATCACAGCTTATATAGTGTAATAGAAGAGACAGATGTCAGAGCTCGGTGAGGGAATACAATCACTGCCAAGCCTTCCTGGGAGGAACTTGTGCCGTAAATGTTGGGTACAAGTAATTCAAGATGGAAAATCTGTGGATAGCCCCAGAGTGGAGCTGGCAGCCTCAGGCCCCTTGCTATTTCCCTTTCTGGGAAGACAGAGTATTAGTTTTGCTTAATTATTAAGATAAATATTCATTTATTAACAACACAAACAAGACTCTTACAAGCAGAGAACATTGAGAACAAAATCCGGACTCAGGGCAAATCGCTAGATCCAGCGACAGAGAATCGCCCTCTGTAGATGCCTGCAAATACATGCAAAATAGAAGGCTGCACTTTCACATGTTGGTGGAAGGATACAATGCATTTAGTGAATTTGTGTGTACTCGTGTGTGTTTCTGCATGAGTGTGTGTGTGTGTGTGCACGCACGAGCGCAAGCTCATATGAGCATGTGCACACACAGGCATGTACCATTGTTCCTCAGGAACTGTTCAGCTTGTCTTTGCGACAGTCTCTCACTGGCCTGGAGCTTGCCAAGTAGCCCAGGCTAGTTGTCCAGGAAGCCCCAGAGATCCACGTGAATCTTTACCCTCCCTGCACTGAAATTACAAGCAGGTAGTAGTCCTTGTCCAGCTTAAAAACATGGCTCTGAGGTTGGAACTTAGGTTCTCGTGCTCTCAGGCAAACACTTCACTGTCTTTCCTGTCTGTTCATGTCTTTTTCTGCTTTACTGCTCTATTGCTGTAATAAAACATTGACCAAAAGCAAATTGAGGAAAAAGTGTATCTGGCCTGTAGGTTATAGTCTATCATCTAAGGAAGCCCAGGCATGAGCTTAGGCAAGAACCTGGAGGCAGGAACTGAAGCAGAGAGCACAGAGAACTGCTTACTTGTTTCCAACCTCATGTTCAGTTACCTTTCTTATGCAGTCCAGGCTATCCTGCTTAGGATAGTACTGTGTAGAGGGTTGGCGCTTCCTGTGTTAATCAGCTACCACCACAAGCCTGACAGACACGCCCACAGGCCAGTCTGCTGGAGGCAATTCTTCAAAGAAGGTTCCCTCTTTCTAGATGTGTCAAGTTGACAACCAAGATTAGCCACCACAAATCTGCCATTAAGGTTCATTCTTTGTGCTTTTCTGTAAACTCTGAAAACAGTTTACAAGCTGAAACAGACCACAATCTCTCCATATTTATCTTTAGTATTGTTGTGTTGGCTTGAATTAGAAATGTCCCCCTATGGGCTCAGTTATTTGAACATGTGTTTGTCAACTGGTGGAGCAGTTTGGGGGAGGTTTAAGAAGTGTGGACTTGTTGGAGGGAATACTTATCTTGGGGTGGGCTTTGACATTACATAGCCTCACCATATTTCTAGCTCTCTCTCTCTCTCTCTCTCTCTTTCTCTCTCTCTCTGCTTGAATGAAGGTGTGTGCTTCTACCTTCTCATTCCTGCTGCCATGCCTGCCACTTGCTGTCATACTTTCATGCTATGATGGACTCTTACTTAATTGTAAGTCAAAGTAAGATCTTTCTGCCATGAGTTGCTTTTGGTCTTTATCATGGTTTGAATGATAATGGTCCCCATGGGCTCGTATGTTTGAATACTCAGTCCCCAGTTGATGGAACTGTTTGAGAAAGATTAAGAGGTGTGGCCTTGTCAGAGGAGATGTGTCACTGGGGGTGGGCTTTGAGGTTTCAAAAGACTTGCACTGTTCCCAGTATGTCCTCTGTCCTCTCCTTGTTAGCTGTGATTCTCAGCAGCTGTTCCAGCAGCCTGCCACCATGTGTTTTCATTCCACCTTCACTGACTCAGCCTTTCTGAAATTGTAAGCCCAATTAAATGATCTCTGTTTTCCTGTTTTCCTGAGGCATGGCGCTTTATCACAACAATAGAGAAAGCAACTAAGACAGAAGTTGGTCCCAGGAAGTGGGCTACTGCTGGGACAGGTCAGACCCTGATGTTTTAGGGAGAAATGTGGAAGTCTTTGGGACTTTGGACTAGAAAAGCAGTTGGATGCTGTGAGCAGGTCTTAAAGGGCCATGCCCATGCCAGCAGAAGCTTAGAAGCCAGTTGGGCTGTGAGCAACTCAAGACTATGGTGACTCAGGTGAAGAGGTTTCAAAGAGGAACAACATCAACAAGTTGGCCAGAGGCCATTTGTGTGACATCTGGACAAGAATGTTGCTACCTTCTGCCTTTGTCTTAAGAATGTACCTGATGCTAAATTGAAGAATTTGGCAGGGGAGATTTCAAGACAGTCTAATATTGGCTTTGTCCCATAGTTATTAATGATAACTATTATACCCATCTAAGAGCAAGCAAGACAAAAAGAAATGCAGAATGTAGAGACGAAAGAGAAAAAGAACATCAGAAAGACTGATGTTGGAGCCAAGGCTTGTGCTTGAAGAGAGGAGAGGCCTGATGCAAAGGGGAGCACAGGGAATGGTCTCCACAGGGCATGACCTGATGCAAAGGGGAGCACAGGGAATGGTCTCCACAGGGCATGGCCCACCCCATCCAGCTAACCCTGACACTTGTGAACGAAAAAGACCTAAAAGATTTGATGATCCTTAAAAAACAGAAAGGAAAGCTGTTATATATGTAATCCAAGGAGTGGGCCACGCTCCATCCCAAGCAAGCAGCCAGACTTAGCGGTACTGGCCATGCTGTTCTGGCTTTAGCATTGTAAAGGATACAAGAAAAAAAGAGGATGGAATCTTTCTCTGAAGTTAAGAATAGTCAATAAAGTCAGGTATGTTCCACTGAGGCCCTGAGAGGCCACTATGTGAAACAGTGAGATGGAGCGTGGATTGCAGTAGTGACCCCAAGATGTTGGAGATGCCAGAGCCATGAGACCCCAGGAAAGCTTACGTGCAAGGAGCAGAGCCAACCCAAGAGAGGGAAGTGTGTTGCAGGTCAGCAAAGAGGAAGTGTGGAGCCATCTAAGTCCCTTGGCATGAGACATAGAGTTACAAAACTTTACGCTGCTGGGTGGATCAGTATGTTCTCGCTATATGCCAGTTTTTTCTTGGAAGGGTACAAAATGCAGGTTCCTAGGCTTCAGAATGATTTCATGTCTGCTTTCAAGAAGGGGTCACTTGTTTCTGCTTCTGTGCTTCAGACCCAGGTGAACTGTCAGTCTGTCTGTCTCAAGCTCCCATCTTGGGTGGAGTGCTGACATTGCAGGTACACAGGACAGTGTCCAGCTTTTTACCTGGGTCTTAGAGAGTATGGTTTCTGGGGGTCAGATTAAACTAAGGTGGCCAGGCTTGTGAGACAAGTGCCTTGACCAGCTGAACCATCTCCCCTGGTGCTTTTCCATGTTCTTTATTATGATTCTAAATGGCTGAAGTAAACTGAAGACCTCCATGGGAGAACCCATTTAGAGTATAAATATTCATTTAAAGACTATTTTAAAAATTTATAATATGAGGGCTAAACACATATAGTAAAACAGGAACCTCTGAGTGGCTTTGTTGTTAGGAAGTTTTGTGTTACCATGTGTAATCACCAATGTGTGCTTTGTAGGGGGTAGTTATTTTTATTACCTCCATTGTAGAGGTGAAGAAAATGAAGCAAGTTAAGTGTCTTCTTGGGAGTCACCCAGTGGGACCCTAAGGCATAGATAGAAGTGAAGATGGTTCTTCAAGGCCTGAGTCCCCAGCCCTTCCCCGGAATGATGTCTTCTGGCTCCTTTAAGAATCCGACATGTGTTTCTATAGAAATAAAATTCTCACCCTGAACAAGACTGCTCTCCAGCACGCCCCTAAGCTAGCAAATCAGGGGTGGAAAGGGTGTATTTGGGCGGTGTGCAGCCTCCCAGAGTCAGTGGCTGGCAAAAACATTTCCATAACAAAGGCGGGCTGGGAGTTGCAAGTGTCTGCCTGAGATGTGATCCTCATTTAATGCTTATCTGAGTGAGAGGGAATTTGATTAGAACGAATATAAAGCCCAATTCAGAGAACAAAACCACTAATTCAAAGGTGGTTTTCCTATGGATGTAAAACGCTTCAAGCCTGTTAAAAGGACTGACTCGATGCCCAGGGAGGAGGACCTCATATTGTGTCTGATTTCTCCATCCAGGGCATAACCAAGGGATGCCGCTTGGGGTGTTTGTTGGGGTGGGAAGCTGGCATTGTCAGGAGCTAGGAGGACCTGCAGGCAGGGCTAGTCCTGAGGTGGACACAGGTTCAAATGTGGGGGTCATAGAGCCCTGGGTCCTTCATTCCCACTCCAGTGAGGAAACATCTCTTAGCATCTGCTGGCTTCCCCTCCTGAAAGCATGCAAACACTGCAGTGTCCCGATAACGTTTGTTTTGTTTTTCTTTTGGCTAATTTTATCAAGGTCTGGGGTCATGATTAGCCAGATCACAAAAGTAAGAGCTCATTAATATGGATCAGCTCTGAAACCCTATGATTTCATCTGCTAATTTGATCTTGTTTTTCCTTGTTTATAGCAATTAAATCAGACCTTGATAAATATAAAATGAAAAACAGGAGCCACCAGCAAGCACAGCTATTATGATCGCTCATCAGAAAGCCAAGCAGACTCTCCGATAAATCGTGCCAGGGTTTTTAAGGACTAGACAATTACCTGCTTAAACAGCGTGGAAGCTACCAGTAAAATGTAGCAAATGATTAAAGAAAGAAAATAAGAACACCCCCATTACATCCAAGTGGAACAGATGGACAGGTGTACATTGGGGAATGTTCATGGGGCCTGCTTCCTCCCCTTCAAGCTAGGGAGGGCAGAAGCCATGGGCCCTCCTGGGTATAGAGGAGAGACAGCTTTCCTCCCTGACCCTCCCCTGCATCCTCCTGGCAACAGAGGGAGACTTGCTCAGCTGCCACCAAGAGCTCACTCCAAATACAGAGCTGGTTAAGAAAAAGCACTAAATATCATGGACAGATAGGTGGGAGGAGGGGCACAGAACTGGGTTATGACAGCCAGTGACAAGATGGAAGTGACCTTTCCTGTCACAGAGGAGGCCGAGTGTCACTGTGGTGGGATGCTTGTCACTCTTTTTGGCCTGGCCTCCGTCTGGGGATCCACTACCTTCTGGGTCCCCTGGGGACACTGAGCTGTCTTCTGCAATTGAAGTTGAACACACTAACAGCTGCCTTTCACTGTTTTCCTGAAAGGACAAGAATCCTGATCATTCCAAAGTCCCAAGTCCTTGATGAACCTTTTTGGGTTGTAAGATGCTAGGGTTTTCTGGGGCCATTATGGCTAGCAGTTTGGGGGGGGGGTCACTGTGGTACTTACTATAGCATGTATGTTGGTAGAAGCAGCAGGGTTTCTTGCTAACAGACCTGGTTGGGCTCTGCTTCTCTAAGTGTCCTGGTGTCCACGAAGTTACCAATACTTTAAAAACAAATCTTTGTGTTTAGTGTGATCAGATTTCTTCTGTTGCTCGAAGTTGAGAGCCCAGCACTCAGGTGGCAGCAGGGTTTTACCCAAGGGACCAGGTGGTTGGTGCCTGTCCCCATGCAGGCAGACAGTGCAGACAGAACTTCTTATCTCCAGAGCAGTAAATTTCACTTCTGTGGGGACAGAAACGGGGCTCAGACTCCCCTCATACTGCCTTGGGCACAGTTTGCCTCTGAAAGACTCAACTGAGCTTTGCCGGGGAAAGTTTATTTATTATTTTCTAGGAAAGCTGTCTTTAAAAATGTGTCTCTCTTCTCGCCACATAATTGCACTATTTCTTTAAGCTTTTCTGTAGCAATCTGGTCCTATTTGCCTCTCAGGTCTCTGCAGGGATCTGTGTGCAGCCAACTTGGCACCTGCTGTCTGCTGGTCCCCTCACACCTTGGGATGGCTTGTCCCTGTGCCTGCGGGTCTGTTTGCTTGAAGAGCATCCAGTTTCTGTGACTCCTTTGTCTCTCAGCCCTTCTTCCCCGATTTGGTCTTTCTGCTAGATCCACAGAGCTGGTTAAAACGGGTCTCTTGAAGATTGCTGACTTCTTTTCTTAAATTTGGTGTCTGACTTTTCAGATGGTGGCTTCCACAGTGTCCTCTCCTCCCCATCTCAATCAACATTTTTAGATCACTGATTGTTTCTGTCTGTGTTTTGGCTTTCTCTCCCTTCTGTGGTAGAAAATTTCCCAACGTCTTCCAAAAGCAGACCTGAAAATTTGGGCATGTTGGTTAATTTGTCTCTTAATATTTAAATTGACACAAAATAATTGAATATACATATAGGCTTATAGTCACATGCTTTGATGTGGGTATACATTATGTGATGATCCAGTCAGGATAGTAAGGATAGCCATTACCTCACACATTTATCATTTTCTCTCTCTCTCTCTCTCTCTCTCTCTCTCTCTCTCTCTCTCTCTCTCTCTGTGTGTGTGTGTGTGTGTGTGTGTGTGTGTGTGTGTTGGGAACATTCAAACTTTTCTCTCTTGTAACTACTGGAAACATATAACAAATTATTGTCACCAACAGTAGTCCTACTTAATAGGTTTCTGGGAAAGGAAAATCCCCATCACTCCACAATTCTGACCCAAAGATGCCTTGTAAGGTTGCCAAAGAAATTACCATTGACTTTCTTAGCTTCTGACTCCCTGTGTGTCCCTGGCATCTGTGCCCCACCCCACTTACTAGAGCAGGTTATTCAGTGTCTCACAAAGACCCCTGGAATTATTTTTTTTAAAGTCTTCAAAAGACCGCACTTGGCTGACAAGTGGCTTGTGCCAGGAGCCAGGTGGTCTCCATCAGTTATTTCCTTATCTGCTCTGGCCCCTTCTAATGATGTCTGCAGTCTGCCAGGAGCCCAGATCTTCCCTGGTGATGATTTCAAATGACTTTGGCATTACCATCAAGAGGTCCCTATGCTTCTAGGCCCTTCTGTGCTCACTAGTCACCACCTCATCTGGCCTTAGCAAAGCCATGGCACACTGTACCCTCTTCCAACACTTCAGGAAGTGGGAGGGGTTTCTCTCTCTTTTTCTTTAATGCTTTATCATTTATGGTTCTGTAAGAGTCCTCATGTCAACATTTACTGAGTAAGGACAAAAATTACAATTGTTTTTATATTTATAATTTATCTTTTTCTTTAAGTTCTCTTAGAATGCTGGGAGATTTAGAAAAACAAACCAATATACTTGTCTGACTCTCTTCCAGCAAGAAGTCTTTACTGAGGGTTGGAAACTGCTCAGTTTGGTAGGCCAGGCAAGTCAATTTCCAAAGGGCTTCCCCTCACTTCCTGGATGTGGTTGTGTGGACATGTATGGTTTACACTGGAACAGCTCCTGAGATGTTAGATCTGGGCTTTGACCATGAAATTGCTAGAGTTCTTTTTGCTCATATTCTCTCTCTCTCTCTCTCTCTCTCTCTCTCTCTCTCTCTCTCTCTCTCCTCCCTTCCTCCATCTATCTATCTGTCTGTCTGTCTGTCTGTCTGTCTGTCTGTCTGTCTTTCTTCTAATTTGGGAAATTGTGGTAATAAACTGACAGGGCTTAGATATTAAGGCAGCATAAGTGCATGGTTTTCTATATGTAAAAATATCCTAGAGGGATGAGACTCACCCACTCTTTCTGGGTTCTGTCTCTCCCTAGCTCCGCTGAAAAACTAAGGTCATTCCAGGAAGACGTCAGCCATGTCTGCTTTTGCAAGTCTTCCTCAACAAGACTTGTTTTAGTCGGGGTTCTCTAGAGTAACAGAATGTATAGATTGAAAATCTCTCTCTCTCTCTCTCTCTCTCTCTCTCTCTCTCTCTCTCTCTCTCTCTGTTGCGGCCTGCTCCGCTCTGCCTGGCTAGAGACAAAAGACTTAACAATGCCTGAATAGTTACTATAACAAAAATATTGGGACCTGCTCCGCTCTGCCTGGCTTGGCCTTCCAAGTGCTGGGATTAAAGGCATGCGCCACCACCACTGCTCAGCTCAAACTTCCGCTCTGGTCTTCGGGTCAGGGTCCAGAGAGAGAGAGAGAGAGAGAGTGGGGATAAGGGGAAGAGACGCACAGAATGGAGACAAGACAGAGGTTCTGATCAAGTCTCATTTATTGAAGGGAAATCTGGGGTATTTATACACTTTTGCCACGTGCCTTGTAGGCGCGTGGATATAACATAAGCCTTACAGGCATGGATAGCACGTGCACCGTGCGCCTTGCAGGCGTAGATACCACGTGCGCCTTGCAGGCATATATGGGGTGGAAAGCATGTGGATAGCTGCTTTCTAGCCGCTTTCTGCTAAAAGCCGGCTCCCAACATCTCTCTCTCTCTCTCTCTCTCTCTCTCTCTCTCTCTCTCTCTCTCTCTCTCTCTATATATATATATATATATATATATATATATATATATATATATAATGATTTACAGGCTGCAATCCAGCTAATCCAATAATGGCTGGCTGAATGGAAAGTCCAGGAATCCAGTTCAGAAGGATGGATGTCTCAGTTGGCTGTCAGTCTATTTTGGAAACCCAAAGAAGTAAGCTTTAATGCCAGTGAAGAAGTGGACTTGTTAGCAATGTTTATGGTAAGCAGACAAAGAACAAAACTTTTCTTTCCCCATGTTCTTATACAGGCTTCCAGCAGAAGTTGTGGCCCAGGTTAAAAGTATGTCTTTAGGTCTCAAGATCCGGATCAAAGGCCTGTGTCTTCCTATCCTAAAGCTTGGGACTAGAAGAGGGTTCACCTACTTCAAACCAAGCAAAAAAAAAAAAAAAAAATAGCTAACAGGTGTGCCCTCCATTTCTGGATTGTAGCTTATTCCAGTTGACAACTATATCAGCCATGTCAGCCTCTTTCCTTCTGCCTCCCACTCTGTATTTCCTCTTATAGCTTCTGTCATACTTTTATCTTAAAATAGCTGTTCTGTGATTCATTACTTAATGCCTGTTTTTCCCCAGGATGACAAGGAGAGGGAATACCTGCCTACCTACTGCTGTATTTTCAATATCTAAAGCTCTGCCTGGCACTTGACATGTGATAGGCGATCAATACCTACTTGCTGAATTATTCAATAAACATCTAAGATACCATAATTATAACTGTTATAGCAGAGTAAAACCCCAAAGTTGATTATTTTCCTACTAGCAGCTCCTTGGAGACAGAGAAAAGATATGAGTCTTTGGGAATAGTGTCTGCAGTACATAAAGTCATCTCAGCTCCACTGTACCTGTCTCTTTCCAGGGTTATAACTGCCTCCCCGCAAGTCTTAATCAGAGCATACTTGGGCAAAATTATGAGGTTGGAAATATTTAATTTTGAGATATAAAGCTTCCCAGAAATATTATGCAAGCTCTAGATATTGTCTTCAGGAGTTTAAAATCCATAGAAGACATGAGACTAGTAAGTGGTTTTGTATACATGGGCATCATCAGTTACTAGTACATTGCAAATGGAGTTAAGTTACATAAATACATGGAAACCTGTGCTCGTGAATATGAACAGTTCTATGTACTTCTGAGTCATATTTCTTCAAATCCTTGGAAGATGTGCTTTTAATCACTGCTGCTCTGTGATGGTTCATGTCAACTTGTCACAACCTAGAATTATGTGAGAAAAACGTCTCGATGAGAGATTGTCTACATCGGATTGGCCTGTGGACATGTTTGTGGGAGATTGCCTTAATTAATTGATGGGCAAGGCCCACTGTGGATGGCACCATTCCCCATTCAGGAGGTCTTTACAAGTCTAAAAGTGAAGAGGTAGTGAGAGAGCAAGCAGGACAGGACAGTACACTGCCTTTCTTTCTTTCTTTCTTTCTTTCTTTCTTTCTTTCTTTCTTTCTTTCTTTTTTCTTCTCTTGACTGTGGATATGATTCATTAGCTAAGTGAAGCCCTTGCCTTGACATTCCCACAATGATAGGCTATAATCTGAAATTATGAAGATATTTTTACACACGCACACATACACAGAGAGAGAGACAGAGAGACATAGAAAGACAGAGAGACAGACACACAGAGAGGAGATTTAAATGAAAACAAATGGATGGTACAGCTCTTTTCTCAAGGCATCACATCCTTGTGTTGAGCTTGCCCTAGTCTCCTCTCTCCACCTATCATCTTGCTGTAGGAGCTTTGGAATTACAGCAGAGTGCTGACTCAGATGTTTTTGTGTGGATTCTGAGGTTGCTTTTTTTATCTGCTATGGTGAGAGCTTTGCCACTGAGCCATCACTCCAGCCCCTGCTCTCAGAGTCATCCTGATCAGGCTATGTCACCTCTCTACTAGGGATTGTTAGGGGCTCCACTTGAAGACAGCAGACAGATAATTGCCTTCTTTTGATGTCCCTGAAATCTATCTCAATATTATTTTGTTAATACCAATTCAAAAATATGCCCAAATTACTATGTTGAAATTCATTGCCAAGTGCCCTCTAGGAACTGGAACAGGTTGTCATGTCCATTTTTAATATTTCAGTACCCAAGTAAGACAGGCAAGAATAGAGAAATTTGTATCTCAAGTAATCCTATTTATTTTCTTAAGATTTTAATTTTCCAGACAGTAGCAAATAAAACCATTACTTAGTGCAAATGCATTCAGTTTCACTATGGTTGGTATATTGGGACAGTCAGAAACAGGATTACTCACTGAGAATTAAAACTGAACGTCAATACAGAACACAGTTAATACAGTTAAAGTGTGATGAGCAAAGTCATGTGATAGACAAGTGTCCCTGGAGCCACAAGTGGAATAAAAGGTGCTAACGTTTTACATGGCTGTCTGTGACCCTTTGTTATCTGCTGAGGTCATTTGGAGTTGAAAACACAGCTAACATGCTCCCAGACCCCTCTTCCACATCCTGTGGAATTGCAGAGCAATGCAATGTGATCAAAGGGTCCCAAGATCTTGGGCTCTTGTGGTCACTCTGGCTCTGGAGTTTTCCTTTCTGAATGGTATCAGGCTGGCTCTAGAATATCCTCTCAAGCTCCACGTGTTGAAGACTTAGTCACCAGTCTGCCATTATTGAGAGGTAGTGAGAGGTTTAAAAGTTTGGAGGAAGGGGCTGGGGATTCGTCCTTGAAGAGGGTATTGGAACCTGGCCACCGGACACTCCCCTTTGCTTCCTGTCCATCAAGAGAGGAGCAGCATCCTCTGCTCACTGTTGTGACGTTCTACCTCGTTGCAAGTCCGGAAGGCACTAGGGCTGAGCACCTACTGACCTTGGAAATCCTGGCCTGAAACAAGCCTACTTTCTCTCATTGTTTCTGGGAATTTTGCCACAGAGACAGAAATCTGGCTGACCCTATAGTGTGAATTCTTGACCCTATTTTTGACTCCAGTTTAGGGCCTCTTCCTGCTTCCCCATCCTAAGGACAACAATGGGCCACTCTGATTGGTAGAGTCTATGTTTTGAGGTAGATAAAAGGGCTCTAAAGCAGAGACATGGAGACAAGTTGGACTCCACTTTCCTACATTCTTTTAGAGTCTCTGGTTGCTCTACCACGGGAGACTCTTCTTTGTTTTGGTTCTTTCAAAGTCTCTGTCACACTGTTCTGGCCCTTTCTTTGTTTTCCCAATCCTCTTCCTTTATTTTGTCTTCTCTCTGACTCCATATTAATTTTTAAAATTTATTTATTTTTTTTACACCCTTTTATTTTTAAAAATAAAAATATTTATTTTTGACACCCTTTGCCCAAATCACACACACACACACACACACACACACACACACACATGAATATAGTGAATTAAAACTATTGTCATATAAATATGTGTGTGTGTATTAGCTATTATTAATATATTTTTGACCTGTGTGTGTATGTGTGTGTGTGTACAGTGCACACATATATGTGTGTGTATCTGGGTGTGGAGACTGGGGGATGACTTTAGATGTTGCTCCTTAGACATAAAATAAAATTTGCCTTTTATTTTTCATTTTGAGACTAAGTCTCTCACTGGTCTGGGAAGTGGGTAGACTGGCTGTTCGGTGACCCTCAGGGATCTGTCTCTTTCTGCATCCTGGGCACTGGGTTGAAAGTGTATGCTACCTATCTGGTTTTCATTTTCTTTTTCACATTGGTTTTGGGATTGAACTCTGACAAGCCCTGTACTGACTGAGCCATCACCCAGCCCTTTTATAACATTCTGTACTGTTTCCAATTCTATTAGCGTAAAATAATATCACAACGTTGGTTAATATCCATTTTCCTGATTGTTACTGGGGACAGTTTGTTCTGGATTATCTGTTGGCTCTTTGAGTATCTTATGTGAATAACAACTTTATGTCTTTTGCGTTAGAGGCCAATACTCTTGGTTCTGCCAGCAAATCTTATTTTTTCCTCCTCCTTCTCTTCCTTTTTTTTTTTTTTTTTAACAAAACAAAACAAAACAAACCACAAGTACCAACATTACAGGCATACATACCATACTTAGTCCGCCCTCAAACATTTGCTATCTGAAAACAGAACAAGTGTAAAGGAAGTGTCAGCATGAGGAACATTGCAGGAAATGCTAATCTCAACTCTATGAAGACAGAAACATGATTTTGGAAAAGTGACACAAGATTTGAGCAAGATTGAACACTGGTATGTTGGTAGTATGGTTATTTCACTGTAAAACTCATGGGTTTGCTAGGATATCCCTGATTTTAACATGATATCTCAAAGCTCCATCCCACGCAGATAGTGTCTTTTTTTATTTCAAAAGGTCTTGAAAAGGGTGGCAAACAAAAATATTACCTCATCATATGAGGCCATCAACAAGTTACGTGAGTTAAGAACTAAGAACCTGCTCTCCACAAAGAACCTACCAACTCTTATATAGCATTCTACTATTTTTAAAATAACCTGAGTTTTATGCTGAGAATTCAGAAGTCTAGAACTTAGAATTTACACATAGACTTAAAAATGTAAAGAGTCTTTGGTCTGACATTAAAGACAACTCGATTTTATTTATTTTATTTTAAAATTTATTTATTGAAGTCACTGGGCCTCTGGAAAGCTTCTTCCTGGATGATGCATATACATACGTGCACAATGTATATGCATACTCACATACATGTACACACATATACATGTGCACACAGTATGTACACATATACACACATGAATGCACATACATACTCACATGTACACACACATGCACATGTGCACACTTACACATAAGATCTGTTCATCATCTCTTCATCATTTCAGGGTACCCACAAGCCCCCGAAACTCACTCAGGAGACCTAAATTAAGAGTTTTAATCAAATTGCTGAAGAATCTGGGATTCAGAGAGTCTAAGAACATGTCAAAAAATAAGAAACATGCTTAAGATCCCATGATTCCTGCTGCATCTCCTCTTTTCAAGGTGTACCCCCCTACAGCCCAGTCACAAATTAAAGCTGTAGACAAGATTTTGAATGAGCTATTACCAAACAACTGGAAAAACCCTGCTTCTTGTAAACAGATCATGAACTGGCTGTGTTCTCAGAATGATTGTTTCCTAAGTAGTTATGAAGTTCTCATTGATATTGGTGCAGACATACCACTGGAAGTGGGTTTGCTGGCTGAACATAACCTCTACCACATTCATACATGACCATCTCACCTCAATTTTCTAATTACTCATGAAGATGCCTTTGCCAGTAAACTCACATTCTCTTTAGACTTTTCTTATATCCACAACAGAGTTGGGTGTGTAAGCTCCTCTGTGTAGACTAGTACAGGTTTGTATACTAGCAATGAGCCCGATGTGTAGGGTAAAGAATGTTTATGTCTTAGTTACTTTCCTATTTCTGAGAGACACTATGACCAAGGCAACTTTTTAAAAGAAAGCATTTAACTGGAGGCTGACTACAATTACAGAGGGTGAATTCATGACCTTCATGGTGGGGGAGCACTGGAGCAGGCGGGCAGGCAGGCAGGCATTGTGCTGGAGATGTAGCTAAGAGTTTGCATCTTATCTGCAAGTTGGAAGCAGAGAGCAAAAGACTGGGATTGCCATGTGCTTTTGAAACTTCAAATCCCACCTGCAGTGACTTACCTCTTTTAATAAGGCCACGCCCACTTCACAAAGACCACACCTCCTAATCGGTCCCAAATAGTTCTACCAACACTGGATCAAGCATTTGAATATATTAACCTATGGGGCCTTCTCATTCAAATGACTGCAGTTCTACAGATAATTGTTTAAAGACATAAACGATTAAGTCTTTATAAGACTTTTTCATGTTGTTTAAACATTCCAATTCATCAGATTAAGTCTTTCCTCAGTTTTATAGGGCTTACTGCTTATTGTTTTTCCTTTCTTATTTTTGAATGATTTGCTCACTCTGTGTGTGTGTGTGTGTGTGTGTGTGTGTGTGTGTCAGCCTGTGCGCGCGTGTGCACCTGAGGGTATGTACATGTATCACATGTGTACAGGAATACAGAGGCCAAAAGAGGGCCTCTACTTAGGCCCTGTACCTAGAATTACAGATTGTAAGGAACCCTGTTGGGTGCTGGGATTTGAACTTGAGTTCTCTAGAAGAGTATTCATTCTTAAGTTAAGATTCAGGCCTAGATTTCTTCTTTTCTAAAGGTTAAGGTAGCATTTTGCAAATCAAATAATCCTTTTTTTCTTTGGGACTAAGTCAGAAAACACTTCACTCACTAGCTTGACCGGCAATGCTATACTCTCAACTTTGGAGAGAGTTAAGATATTAGTATAAATTGCACTTACCCCAGAGAGGAAGCCTATAATGTTGTTGCCAGGTTTCTATGGCCTGAGGCACCACAAGAGAGTTTGGGTTTTTCTTTTTCTTTTTTTTTCTTATCTCAGGTATTTGTGTCAAGAAGAGTTTGCCAAGGAGCCAAATCTGTTTATGGCTTCACAGCCGATGAGAAATGCAGGATCATTAGGAGCTAATTACTGGTTTCATGGTAATATTTATCACAAAAGCTAATTTGATCTTGCAGAAGTCACTCAGGGGGCTTACAGAACCCATCACTGAGAAGAGAAGCACTGTAAAGTTTTCTTGTGAAAGTTCTAAAAACACTTTACTAACAACCCGAAACCAACTGGGGAGGACAGCAGATGGGCATGGCCTGCCATCTCAATGGTTTCCATGTGGCCTTCGTCATTTCTGAGGCAGTGTGTTTCCCGAGCACTCCTTTCTGCTTAGAGGAATGTGGTTCCAAGTTCCACATATGGAAAGTTCAATGGAGCATGCCTTTCTGTGTATCCTGGAGAATGATTATTTTACAACACAGTTGAATTGCTTACAGAAAGACATAAAGATACATTCAAATCAAGCCGAGAGGTCCAGATTCCATACTAGCCGGACTACTTGCTGACATGTGTTTCTCTCCTGTTGCTTTCTTTTTCTTTGCATGCATTGCTGCCGTCTGAATCTGACGTGATTTATGTCGTGTTTTCTTCACTTGTTATTGAGGATACAAAAGATTTTTTATCTCACAGCTTCCATTTAGTTTTGGAGATAAAATCCTTGAAAAAAAATGACAGTCCGTCAGAATGCAGGAAACAGTCCTGAATGGCTAGGTGCAGTCACAGAGGAAGAGGGTGGTGTAGGACCATGACAACAGCGCTGAACCTAAAAGACAAGTCTTCCATGCTGAGACTTGGTTGTGTCATCTGTAAAATGGTGATGAAGCCTGCTCTGATGCTCTTGGGGCAAGTGTGTGAATTCAGTCCCTTGAGAGCATTTTATAACACACAACACACATGTAATGTACAGCTTGATTCACTAAGCACTCTAGACCAGCCCTTTGGTCCCAGTCAGAATGCTTGCTTGTTTGTTTTCTCATGTCCTCATGTGTATAGTTCATGCCTTTTCTATCTCAAGTAAGCAGTCTTGTGCACCCAACTTTTAAATTGTAAGACACAAATCAAAACCACCTTGAAGTTCCCTCTCCTTCTCCACACTTCCTTTACTAAAATGTCTTTCTTATTTTACATCCTAGCTATCTCCACTTAGGCTTATCTTGTCATGATCTCTTGGGAATGTCTGCATTGCCACTAGATGCTTTGGGACAGTGAGTAAGAAAACCAAGTTAAATACAAGCATGCTGAAACCACAGTCACCCATGTGATAATCAAGATGGGTGCTAACTGATGGGTGGGTAACATTTGCAGTATGCATCTGCTGGATGGGACTTACTCTGGGCAGCAGGAGAGGTCCACAGCCCCTCAGAATGGTATGCAGTTTAAAACTTACGAGTCATTTTTTTCCGGGGGAGGATTTTGTACGGAATGTTTTTTGGATGGGAGAAGATCACAGATACTGAATTGTGATGCAGGCCTGGGGGCCGGCAACAGCAGAAAACTTACTTAACTATTGTAACAGGCTCCTCATTTTAACTGCACTGCTCTAGTCTACAGGGCTTCTTGAAGAAGATAAAAGTGATTGGAAAATGTGAAACAAGGGGAAAAAGTCACAACACAGAGGCAGGGCTAAGCACCCTAAAGATGGTACAAGGAAAATCCACTGTACACTTTGGGGTAGCTGGGAGGAGGTGAGTGTTAAAAATACATCTGACCAAGAAGTTCATGGTGAGAGAGACGTAGGTCTCTTTTCCTGAAGAAAGGCCGGGCTGCCAGCTTTTCTCAGTGTGTCCCCATGATATTCCACATCCTCTCTGTCTGCTTTTAAACTTTGCCTCAGCTTTGTTGCATCCGGTGATACCAGAGATAGATCACATGAACAAGCACAGGTGGAGAAGGAAAAGGCTGACCTGAGGCTTAGTTCAGGAATTGCCACCAACTGTGGGGCCTTAGGCAGCACCCCCCACCCCCATCCCACTCAGTTCCTTTGGGTCTTCTGTTTATCTATGAGTGTGAGATCATGGGAGTTCCAGGTTCCTTTCTGGTCCAAGCTCTGCCTTAAGTCTTTGTTAAGTTGCATTATTTCAGATAAAAGACAGCCTAGGACAGTGTATTTTAACAAAAAGGACCGAGGTTGCTATGCCCTTCCTGAGACATCAAGGGGCTTTGGATGTTCACAGGTAAAACCCTGGAGGTCAAGGTCTATGTCTCCGTATCTTAGACGTCACACTGTGCCCAGCATGGTGCCCTATGCTTAACAAACATGGTGTCTATTGAGGTTTGAGGAGCAGCAAGTTTCCCTTTTAAAGCTGCCACCTTTGCCCAACTGTTTGTGTGTACTTTGGAAAGGCTGGCCACTGAGACCAACTCTCAAGTCAGGGACCTATAAAGAGATGAGTAGTGACTGTAATCTGGCTTGGGACATTAAGGTCTTCGGCAGCAAGGATCACAAGTCTTCACATTTTCAGACGCATCTTACATGGAGCCTCACCAATGCTAGCCTCTCAATGAATCAGTATCCAATTGAAATCAGTTAACTCAATGAAAGTTATTTGATTTTCTTAAAATTTATTCACTTTCTCAGTTTATTACAGCCTTACAAATGTGTGTGTGTGGGGGGGGGTGAGAGGAAGAAACAGAGAAAGTTCTGGGTTTCTGTTTTTACTTGTCAAAACCCATTGATAGGATAGCATCGAATGTCTCAGTTAACTTTGTATGGCTACTCTATCTTCTTTCAAAACTACTTCTCTCTCATTATTCTAATAACAGAAAAACAAGGCAAAACCAAACAAAATACCGAAACCCCCAGATCCAAAACAAATGCTATCTCCAATCCATCCCTGAACCCCATTGTACGTTCAGACCGCCATGCACAAGATAGCCTCTGAAGCTATGTTTGCTCCATGTATCTATAAGCAGTGGGCATGAGCTGAACTGCAGAAGTAACACAGAAACCACTGTCTTTCACAATGGTCACATCCTCACGTCCACCCTCCTCTAACCTTCCCCTCTTGAAAAACTTGTCTGCAATGTGTAGCAGCACCTGGCCATCAGCCTGAAGCAACCTGTTTCTCACTCTCTAATCCCGGGTGCAGTCAATCCTCAGATCCTGGAGGCTTGATTTCAGAAGTGCTCCTCAGATCTCTCCCTTCTTTCCCCAGGCTTCACCCGCTGTGCCACCAACCAGCCAACCAACTCCAGCCTCTTTGTGGCCTTGCCTTTCCGCTCCTCTCCTGTGAGCTGTGAGCTACATTGTAGCTTTGTGTTTCCTTCTTTTTTGCCTCTGTGCACCTTCTCTTTCTGCAGGACCTTCCCCTCCCCCACATCTTGTCTTGAGAGACTCTCTCTCATCTCCTCATGGTTCACCTCTCCTGTAGAGCTCTTCAGTCCGCCCCTCCCCGTAGATGCTCATAGCCATCCAAGCTGCTCTGCAATTACCTATGAATGACTTCATTTGGGAGGACTGAAGTGGGCAATCCTGCAGGTCAGGTCTAAGTCTATGGCCTCTTCTCTCCACCCCAAGGACTCAACAGGGCTTTTGCACACAGAAGATGATAAATTGATCAGTGCCTCACGATCAGTCAATAAATTGATCAGCCCTCAGATGACTTGGGGGTACGTGGGAACGGGGAAGTTAGGGATGATCAAAAACTAAAACACATAATGGCTGGCGCAAAGAAGGCATTGTTTCCGCTTCAGTGAATTGGGTCTAATTTTTAAACTGAAAACAAAAAAGGCAAAAAAAAAAAAAAAAAAAAAAAAAAAAAAGGAAAACAAACCCCAGTGTGGCTGGGGAGGGGGTGGAGAAGAGGAAAGAAGAGGTGGTCCTCAGAGAAGGCCCATGCTCTCCACCTGCTCAGAACCCCTGATACCCAGAGAGAAATGAAACTTCTTTCTTATTTCCCTTTCAAATGCTTGTTTTTCTTTCTTTTTCCATAATCCTTTGCCATTTGGAGGACACTCGTTAATCTGCAAAGCAAGCCCCTTTCCAGGCCATTAGTGCCAGGACTATATGAAATAGCAGCCAGCCTGGGCCATTAGTGCCATGGTCATTTAAAACACCAGCCCGTTCAGGTTATTAGCAAGCCAGGGCAATTTGAGTGAACAACCTGTCCAGGCAATTAATGCCAAGGTAATTTAAAGTGCCACACCATTCGTGGGCCTGTCAATTAGCAAGGTATCTTCCATTTTTACAAATGGGGCACACAACTCCTTGGGCACATTGGGGTTACCTCCCTTAGAGGAAGGAGGGTGTCTGACTTTCCTATTCTGTGCTGAGGGTTGTCCTCCCCACTTCAGACATGCTTCTGGACTTCAGACCCATAGGCGGAGGCAAAACAACAAATCTTAGTGATACTGGCTTCAGTGCCCAGTAGCATCTTGTACAAGGTGTTGGGTTACAGTAAGAGCCTTCCCCACAGCCTCAGAGCACATATTGTAATGCAGATTGCACCCCCACCCCAGAGAGCCCTAGCACCATTCACCAGCTTCTGCGGTGGTCCCATTGAGTGCCAGAGTGTGCCAGCTGCCTGGGTATCACATAGACCAGCCACACTCTTGGCACGCCAGAGGAGGTTGGGTGCCATCTCCCATTTTCTGCAAAATTCAGCCTAGAAGCGCAGATGACTCTGTGTTCTGGGTGTTCCTGAAGAGATTAGTGCTGTTGTCTGTCAAACACACCATGATTGAATCTGGGGAAGTTTGCAGAAGGCACTGGGTTGCGCCAGCTGGCTCGTGAGCACCCCTCTACTTGCCTGCCTGTCTCCAAGTAGTGTTCTCAGGTGGCTTATCAGAATTGGCTCCCAGAAACAGAGCCCTTCCAGGTCATCTGTGGAATGTGGGGTCGGGACCCATAAACTGCAGTGTGAGATGAGGGCTGTCCGCTTAGCGGAAGGCAGAAAGCATCAATCAACTTTATGGCGTGCTTTAACCTTGTGGGCGAGCCAAAACAACTTGATAGATCCTAAAATATTCTTATGTTGCTCATTATCATTCTAATAACTGTTCAGCATGTACAAAGCCCATCTGATGAAACACATCTTTTCTGTGTTGCCTTGATTAATCAATCCTATTCAACAGTGGAGTTAATCCGTTAATTTAAAAACCTTCATCAAACACGTGTTCAAGCAAGAGAGGCAGGAACCCTGTACCAGCGTTAAATAGGAAAGCCCTCTGTCTTCAAGAATTTACAAGCTCACTCTGTTCCTCCATCAAATCCATTTGTGGTACTAATCACAAGTTTAATAAATTCCACCAGTTGCAGAAGAAAGGTGTTCAAAGGGGACATCAAGATTCAGGAAGGAATGACAAGAATTTAAGTCAGGGATTAGGACCAAGAATGAGGTGGACAAAGAGTCCAAGGTGGCTTTAAATATGGTCTAGAGAAAACGGACCTTTCTAGGATGTGCTGAAAGCCCAGGTCTTGGGGCTCCAATCCAAGATGCCTGAGGCTATTCCAGCTTGTTATGGTTAGAGGAAGCAGCTGACTTCTCCAGACACAGGTCATTAGTGGGGAAACTGAAGCAGACCAGCAATGTTGGTTTTAACTCTTATTTTTTTTATCTAATATTCACATAGAGAAGTTTTTTAAGTGTGTGTGTGTGTGTGTGTGTGTGTGTGTGTGTGTGTGTGTGTGTGTGTAGGCATACTTATATAAAGATGAGAATCTAAACTCAGGTTCTTGTAATTTAGCAGCAAGTGTTTTACCAACTGAACCATCTCCTTAGCCTGGTAAGGAGAAAGGACAGTACGGACTGGACTGTGTTTATGCAGATGTCTGATGCTGTAGGACTCTCCTCACAGTGCTTGACCACTCCTCAAGTTATTCAAGGCCAAATGCATATCATCCCTCCCTCTTCAGACAGCTTCTGCCACTCTCCCAGAGAGCAAAACCCATTCTTAATTTCCTTACAGCTATTACTTATTTCTATGTTGTATTGCTGCTAAGACTTCTGAGAAGCAAGCAGATTAGGATGTTTTACTGTTTAATCTACAAACCACTCGGTTCTACCAAATCCTAATATTCTCAAGTGCCGACATTTCTTAGATTGAGTCTTTAAATTTTTAAATTGCATTTCTTATTATTTATTTGTGTGCATATTTGCCATGGCATACACTCAGAGGTGAGAAGACAGCTTCATGAAATGGATTCTTTCATTCTGCGGTTTGTCTTCCTGGTTTTCAGGCTTGGCAGCAAGCTCCTTTACCTGCTGGGCCATCTTGCTGGCCTCCAGATTGATTTTCAGATTAACATATAACAAAATCTAGTTAAGATGTGTCTTGGTTTCCTTTTTAGACACTATGATGTACAACTGTAGTTACTCATGACCATGGTTCCAGTTTTAATTATAATTTCCACAAGGCCTGTTGTAGATGTTTTAAATCTTTTATTGTATCACACCATTCCTAGCATATGGCTCTACACATATGTTATTAAGGATGTTTTATAATATTGAATTGCATTTGTTTTCTGTAACTTGTAGACTAAGTACATTAAAACTCACCAGGGTATACACAGGAAGAGGCTTCATTACTCTGCATCCACTTCTTCCTAATATCTTTGGACAAATATCCCTTTATTGTGTCTTTATGGCTTCTCTGATTAAGTATCTTCTAAGACATTTTCATTGACAGGAAAACTCCCATTTTGATAGTTAAGATTGTACTTAGCTATTAAAAAAAATCCATTGTAGATAGGCTTACATTTTCAACCCCAAATTCAATTAAAAATTCTTTCTCTGTGCTCTAGGCTCAAGCCTAACCCATTCATGGGAAACTGGCAATGGGTTTGAAGGGTCTTAGTCTACATCATGTGACATAATTCAAATAGAGAGACAGGTGAATTTGCCACATTGTACATGCTTGGTCCTATTGACTTCATGAAAAACAAAAACAAGATAAAGGCATGGTTTAAATCATTTTGAATGATCAAACTCTATAAGCACTTATAATGTTCTGGCCATGTTGGAAAACTTTCTGACTTTAATAAAGCAAGCATCAAATCCAAATATTATTGCAGCCCAGAGCTGAAGTATCCTTTGCCGGGAACCGGCTAATAAAAATTTGCTTTGCATTTTGAATTTGGAATTAGCATCTGACAATCCCCTTGGAATTATAACTCTTGCATTGTTACACACTAAATAGCTACACTTGTCTTGTTAATAAAATCATAGTAATTGAGTAGCATTTTCATTAAGACGGAGGATGGTTCATTTTGGAGGCAGATGAAATAAGCAACAGATGAAACATGCCAGAGGAGTTCTGCTCTTCTGTTCAGGTGGTACAGGAGCCACACTAATGGGAAGTTGTTTTGAACAAACATAGCAGCAAGCCACATGCTGGTGTCCTGTCTGGGGTCAACACTCTGAGTGGAGGTTATCTGGTGTTCCTCAGTCTCTGGACTGCCTCATTAGCTGGCAGAGTGGCTGTACACATCTGTGTTAGAGAGCTACATAGCATTTTATTGTAGGTAGAAGTGCCTTAGACCTGGCAGAATATGGAGTAGTAGAAGTGGGCAGAGAATTACTAAAGATGTTTGTCCTCCACACCAAAGAACTGAAGAAACTACGCCATACCAAACCAATCAGTTAGCAGCATCCTTCATGCTTGTAAGAAAGCCTGGCATAGAATACAGAACCCAGGTTTGGAAACTGGTTCTCCCTCTCTGAAAAAAGAGTAGGATACGGGTCCTGTTCTGGGGGAAGAAAATGCCATCTGGAGGTGACACAGCCAGATAGACTTACTCGAGCTTGGTATGCATTTTCTAAACACAGTGCCTTGGAGGGAGTAATCATGGTTGCCAATGAAGACAGTGGAATATCTTGCTGTGCTCTGTACATCTGAATATCAGGTGGTCCCTGCCCTAAAGAGTAGAAAACTTTGAAGGAAAAGTACCATTTTCAACTCAAAGTAAGAGCCCTTGTATTTATTTGTACAGACCCTCTCTTAGAGTAAAGTCAAGCAGGTGGAGAGGAAACTAGTGCTGGCAGTTTGGATGTCTATAAAGACCTAAACACTCCACCAGGCCTCCTACCCCATGTTCATTTAGCTATCCCGGCATTTGGAGATACCTGCTGGTCAAGGCACCGAGCACAGCATGGATTAGAGGGGACAGTTCAAACCAGTGTGAGCTACTGTGTTTACACCTCACAATCTCCCAACTTCAGTTGTTCCTTACAAAGTGCTTATTTACTATCATAATTGCTGTTGCCTGACAAGGATAGGTATATTGGTTATTATTAAATGAAACAGATTAAAATTCCAAGACTAATGTCCAGATGCATACTAGGGTAGCTTCTCATAGAAGTACATACACACACACACACACACACACACACACACACACACACACACGAGAAATACACACACACACAGCAGGGGAGGACTTGGCTGAGGAGTGAGTGAGCCTATGACAGAGGACTTAGCTCCTCCCATGGGGGATGGGGGTTCTTGTCAGGAAGACCCTTCAAAGAATTCTGAGTCAAAGGAGTCTTTCATCTCTTGTCCTCCACTGAGTTCCCTTTTCAGGTTGGAGAGATAACCATTGTAGAAGCAGTTTCCACCAGCTAAAGGTATTTCCTAGAGAGAAATACAGCTGAGTGTTAAGGGCAGGCAATGACCTGTCTGTCTACAGGTGGTCTCTGAGTCTCCAGTTAAGGTGTGCAAGGATTTCCTCTCCTTCTACATAGATATGCCTGGAGCTCAGGGAGGATAGAGGCATGAACTTCAGCACAAATCTTAGAAGAAGCTCAGACACAATGGTATGAAGTCCAGAGGCTTTTAACTGGGGTCATTCACAAAAAACGGAGAGAGGCTCTTGAAGTCTAGAAACAAGTTGGAGAATGTCCTTCAGTATGTTTGTCATAGGTCGGGAATGACATTAAAGAAACGGAGTCTCAGGAAGCACCAGATAAGCTTGGAGAAAGCTTGGGGACAGTACATCTGTTGGTTTACGTACCATGGTATGTGGCTGGGCTTTGTACTCAAGATGGTCCTAGGATCCATTGGCCTGGAATACATGAATTAGGAGTGTGTATTTCATTAGTCTTGGAATAATTCTGAGTGCTGAAAACTTAAGGAGCCCCATCAACTCCGTTACCCCTTCTGGAAATACAGGACAAGACCTATCTAATTACCTTGACAAGTACTGGGGAAAAGCAAGATGCTTGTACAGGGACAGAGCAACAGCCTAGCTTCTCTGTCTTAGGGACACATGATACATGTAGAGGCAGAAATGCAAACAGAACATGAAGAAGAGATTGGAAAGTACTGTTTACAGGAAAATGGGCCTGGAGATCTGAGTTAGAGCTCACCAATTTCCTGCCAGTGTGGTCTAAACAAGAGGCGTGAAAAGGTGGGAGATTCCTTTCATTCCTAGAAGCATCTTCTATTCCTCTTGTATGTAAGGAAAGGGCATTTCTAAATTCTCTTGTCTTCATGAAGATATGGAAGCTTTTAAAGACTCAATACAGAGAGCACCGAAACTTTCTTCCTTTCCAACAAGGCACTCAGTTCCCAGGGCTTCATTCACTTGTTCTATGGAACCACTTACAGCCCAGCTTCTTAACCATATGCCCTGACCCCCAAGTGGTGAGGTTTGGAGGACCTTAAGGACATGCATACACACACGCACGCACGCACACACGCACGCACACACACAGAGCAACTATGAAGGGCTTCTGAATAGACAACGACCAAAATTTAGCTCAAAATCAGATGTAATAAATCCAAGGTGCTTCTGGCAGTGTTCTCCTGTGTTGCAAAGTGTGACTTCACTGCGGCTTCAGCTCTGAGCCTTTGAGCGTACCATGTGAACACCACTGTGTGAACACCGTGCAGTGCGTGTGCTGTGACTCCTGAGGCTGCTGTGTGTTCTAACCTGTAGCTTTTCTAAACTGTATGTATGAAACAATGATTTACCTGTGGGACGTTTTAGAGATCCTAACATTGTTCCAGGTGAGTACCAAATGAGCACATCTTCCGACTGTTTAATTTTTAAAGTTGATGCTTGTTTTGATGACTTGAATTTCATAAAGACAAGTTATTAAATGAGTTTTTTTTGTTGGGATATAGGACAGAATTTCAGCCATTTCTGTAATGGTCCTAAACATAGTCCTGTCATTTTGTGCTGTGTATTTATGTGAATCGACTCTCTCAGTCTTGAAGATCATACGACCAATGTTGATCAACTCTTTAAAAATGCCGTAGATGCCTTACATGCTGCAATATCAAACATTCAGCCAAATTTAGCTTTTTATACAAAACAAGCAGTGTAAAATTCATCTCACTGATATGTAAATTTCCTTTTATCCTTAATAAACACTAAAATATATGTAAAACAAATGTTTCAGAATGTTTTCTTCCACGTTTATTATAACGCTTTGTTTGTATAGTATTTTATAAAGCTATATGCTTAGGGTCACATAAAACTTTACTGAGTGGGGCCTGGAGAGCTAGCTCAGCTCAGTGATTGAGATGACCGCTCTTGTAGAGGACTCAGATTCAGTTCCCAGCACCCATATTAGCAGCTAACAGGAGTTCTTGGGGATCCAATTCCATCTTTGGGTCTTTTGAGACCCTGCATATAAACTCACTCAGGCCCACACACATGCATAAATTTAAAAAATTATTCTTAAAAGTACAAAGTAAGAAGTTGTTGAGATTAGAAAAAGCTTAAGAAACCCTTATATAAAGTGTGGACCCACCAGTGGCCTCCAATTTGGAGGCTGCTTAGTCTTTCTATGTTCCTTCTGTCCCGTTCCCTTTGAAAGGATACAGGGCCACTCAAGGAAGATTAACTCTGGCCACTGAGTTCACAGGGGCTTCTAGAGCTGCAAGTCTCCCTTAGAAATGGACATCTGGGGTTCAAGTGTGTGGGGCGGGGGAGGAGGCTTGAGGGGGAGCAGAAGACAAACACATGCCATTGGTAATTGGACATCAAAGTCCTTTGTGAAGCTCTCTGGAGACAGCAGTGTGGAACTGGTTAAATGAAGTCTTGGCTCACACAGCTAACACATGAATGAGCCAGGATTCAAAGTGTCATCCTAGAGCCCCCTCCCACCTTAACCATAGGGTAGGACAGGTTGTTTTCTTCCTATCATTTTCCCAGTGCTGCGAGAGGCATGGACCTCTGCCAGGTGGGTCACACAAAAGAGGACAGAGCACAGCCTGCCATTCTCTCTAGCTAAACTCCGTCCTTTGGGTCTAAGAAAATTGCTATGTTTAGAATCTCAAACTCCTGCGTGCAGCTTCTGCTACTTACTTTTGTCTCAAATCTGAAACATTCTCAGAAGCATGGCTCCGCCAATTTCAAGCCCTCCGACCACAAAGCACAGGAGCTCAAACCCAGTCCAAGCACCAGTAGGGAATAGGGAAGGGATCAATGTCCTCACCCCACAGCTAAAGTACATTTGCAGAAACTGCGGTCTCCCTCGACACTGTTATTTTATCCTGTTCTTTTGTTGCTTGCAGCAATTGCATCTTGGAACATCTTTATTTCAGTGGATTCTCTTTGCCTGGCTTTTGTACTGTTAAAATGTCCACTGAGGCACTTTCCCATAAACCATATGGATGGCCTGCTGAAAAGAGGACTAGCAGCTCTGTATGCAGCAAGTCAGAGAGATGCTCAGACTTAAGTAACCGATTCCTGGCTCTCATCATCCTTATCATGATTTATGGTATTCTAGAGATAAGGCAGGTCTCAAGGTATCGGTCCTTCCTCTCCCTGTAGCCATCCAGGGAGAAATCCATCTCTAAAGTCTAAGATCTTAGAGTGGACCAAGAAGGTGACAGTCATGGTTGAGTATCAAGTATCTGTGGGGATTTTTTTTTTTTTTTTTTTTTTTTTTTTTTTTTTTTTTTTTTTTTTTTTTTTGTGGCTACAGATATAAAGCTAAGAGTGCATAGAGAAAGGTTTGTGAGATTATGAGAAAATTGATTCCTGGACAATTTGTGCAAGTATTAATAGTAGTGATAAAGACTAATGTTGTTACATGTAGCTATTATATGTACTTATTATATTATATTATATGTACTTATGTTATAAGTATATGTACTTATATGTACTTCTTGGAAAGAATGGTTTTAAATGTGGATTGAACGAGGTAATGGAGGTCAAGGAGGTGAGACCACCCCGAGGTTCTTACCTAACACAAAGGAACTGCCATATGAATTCTTTTTATACTGCGTTGTTCAGAGAGACAGAGAGAATGATGATGTAGGAAAAGGTTATACATGTTAAGTGTCCACAAAGCCCTCATGGACCTGTTGCATTTTTAATCTGCCTTTGGTTGACTCTGATGATATGGGCCCCCAGATACAGAGAATGAACTGTGTTTTTGTGTTTCTGAGAGAGCTTCTAGCAGAGCCTAGACTACAGTAGCATTCTGCTTCCTGTTTATTACACCTAAGCACATTCACTCTGAGGAGCTAGCTGAAGATTTTCTATATACTTTCCAGAAGTAGCATTTAAAAAAAAAGAAAGAAAGAAATTGTGTAGGCACGTGTATGCGGAAGTGTGCCACTGTCTTAGGGTTACTATGGCTGTAACAAAACATCATGACCAAGAGCAACTTGGGGAACAGAGGGTTTATTTAGCTTACACTTCCACATCACTATTCATCACTGAAGGAAGTCAGGACAGGAACTCAGACAGGAATCTGGAGGCAGGATCTGATGCAGTGGCCATGGAGGGGTGCTGCTTACTGCCTTGCTCTCCATGCTTGTTCTGCTTGCTTTCTTATAGAACCCAGGACCATAAGTCCAGGAATGGCACCACTCACAATGGGCTGCCCACCTCCATCCAATACTAATTGATAAAATGCCCTAAAGGCATTTTATAGAAGCATTTCTTCTCAATCTAGGTCTCTTCCTCTCTGATTACTCTAGTTTGTGTCAAGTTAACATAAAACTCAGCCACACACAGAAGAGGACATCAAAAGCTGGACTTACGGGCTGTACTGTGAGCCACCTGACATGGGTCCTAGGAACTGAACAGAGGTCCTCTGGGAGAGAAGTATGGGCTCTAAACCGCTGAGCCATCCCTCCAGCCCCAGAGAGGTGGTTCTGCCTGCTATGTCCCCACCCTCCAACCTCCATTCTTGTCCTTCATTTTGTTGTCTCCTCAATTTCTCCTACACATCTATATTCTTCTTTCCCTTTTCTATGAACTAGCTGTAGCAAAGCACATGAGTGTTGTACTTAGGGTCAAACAGCCCCAGTGTGTTCTATCTTTTCCTTGCTAGATGTCCAGGAGGAGGCTGTGTTTTCTTCATTCACTAGATGGGATAGTTCATGTACCTATACACCTTCTACCTACCGATACCTTCATTAACCCGTGCAGTTGTTGTGAGATTAGGTCTGACAATCTGTGTGGAGCTCTGCATACACAAAGCATGCTGTGCACATTAGACATTTCAGTACCTCTAATTATTCCACGTATTTTATTTAAAAAAAAATCATGCTTAAGGATTCTAGCCAAATACACTAAGATAGGACAGAAAGTGGAAAGTTCACCAGAAAGAAACGCTTAGGCTTTCGGTAGACCCAGCTCACCGGAGAGCTGAGCCCAACTGGGGCTCTTTCAGAAACTAGGTCAAGCTACTCACATTTATTTATGTAACATTTCCTTATACATTTATTTATACTCAGAAGCCTCTTGTGTCCCTTATATTTTAAAATATTAATTTAGTTGAGTTCATAATCCCTCTTGAGAGGTGAGAGAGAGATAATAAAGAAGAGGATGGAAGATGAGAAAGAGAGGAGGAGAAGAGAGTCCTGGTCAGTTGGGCACAAGCAGAAGAGGAAGAGAGGTGGGATTTTCAGCTCATGACTGAGAGTAAGACCCTGGCTTCCAATGAAAGCAGACTAAGCGAGTGCTGCCCAGGGCTGTTGGTTTGTGAAATAGGTCAGGTATTTAGAAACTAAAGAGCACCAGTCTCCAAGTCTAGATTTAAAAATACCTGGAGACTATATCTTATTTTAGATGACCAAGAAATGAGATGAGAGGCAGGCAGTGGTTCTCTGGAGAGCTCTTCAAGGCCAGGTCTATGCACTGAGGCTGTTGGCATCTGTAGCAGTTATGCATATGCATGCTGTGAAGATGCCTAACACCTCCAGTGAGGCTTATCTTGGCTCATGATCTCAGAGGGTTCAGCTGATTATAAGCGTGGCATGATGAAGCAACTCCATGGCATGCAGGCAGGTGGGGATGCTCTTTACACAGCAGCTGGACCAAGAAGGAGTAAGTTAGACCAGAACCATCAAGGTATACCTGCATTGTTCCCCACATCCTGAAGGTTCTAGAACCTCTTAAAACATCATTGACAGCAGCTAGGATAAGTTAAATAAAGGAACTCGTGGGGGATATATTAGGTTTGAATAATAAGAGAGTCCTTCTGCAAGCATTTGCAAAATCATTTCTTTTCTAAATGGGCCGAAATCATGGAAGAGAGTGAGCAGTCTAAAATAATGTGGACAAACATGACTGCGCGGAAAAGGGCTAGCTCATGGTGAATTAGAGTATGTTAGTTTTTGTTTAACTTCATTGCTGTGACAAAATGCATGACAGAGGTACATTAAAGAAGGAAACGTTTGTTTTTTTCCTCACAGTTTGCCCATCGTGGTGGGGTGGCATGGCAGCAGGAGTGTGAGGCAGCTGGTCACATTGATTCAGATGTGTTTCTATGGTGATTGTAAGCCTTAGCAAGTTAATGATGAGAGATAAGTACCAGGTGGGCTTAGCATATCTAAGTATGATTTGGTTGGGAACAATACATACACCAGGTTAGCGCCTGCTTTTCTAGACTCCCGAGACTCGGTTTCCATTATCACAAAGTCTTCTTTGAGATGTGGCATATAATTCCCCTCCCCTTGAGGCTGACGCAGACACAAAAGTGGATTGTCTTGATGGAATGCTCACTAATTTAGGATCATCCATTACTTCACACTGGTGAGTGGCAATTGGTGTTCAAGAACTGGAGCACAGAATTCCTGGGTTCATGTCTCAGGTCTACCATTCAAGTTGCCAGCCCTTGGGTGAACCCTTTGTGTCTGAGAGCTTGATTTTCTCCATCTTTAAAGTGAGTCTTCAGTGTGTGTTTCACTGGTATCATCCCCAGTGGCCTCTATTGCTCTACCAATGGTCACAGGGTAGCAAATGTTTCTCACTGTGATCTGCCCTGTCAGCCGGGCAGAACAATGGTGGTCTCACTGCCCTTTTCTTTGTTGTGAGAGTCACAAGAAAAAATAATTTTGGTTTAAGGACTGGGTAAACCCAACATCTCTAGATAGTAGGATGTTACTGGTGGCTCAAGAGACTAAGCTTTGTCGAATAATACAATAGAACATGAAATTTAAACACTTAATGTTACTCCTTTTATATATGCATATATTACCTGCCAATCAACTATTTGTCATTTATTTTTGACACCTTTTTAGTCATTCATCTACAACCTATTTACCTATCATCTATCTATCTATCTATCTATCTATCTATCTATCTATCTATCATCTGTATATCATCTATATATCTTCTGTATATTTATTATCTATCTACCCAGCCATCCATTTATAACCCAGTACTTATTTATATTATTGTCATATTAACATGTTGTACACCCACTGCTGGATGATATCCTTCAAGAGCACAGAAGCTATGTGTATCTCTCACTGTTAGCAGGCTCTGTTTGTTGAGTACAGTGCCATGCTACACCTCCCTTAGTAAATGCTTCCATAGAAAGTGCTGATGAAGTTCTAGAGAGAGAATGTAGTGACCGCCATCTCTGAGATGTCTCTTAACCTAACCTTCCTTGTATGACAATGGCTTCACAATTTTTATTATTGAGATTAAATCCCTGTGCTATAATGAAATCTACCCATGCAATATGTCCAATTCTGTGTTCTTTTCAGCATGTGTATGTAGCTGGGCAACTGTTTCCAGAACACTTCCAGCTTTCCTTAGAGACCTTGTCATGTTATCTTTCCCTCACTTGTCCCTTGCTCTACTTCTTGTCTCCACGGATTTGCATATTTGGGGTGTTTCAAATCAGAAGAATAATATAACATAGCCTTTTGCACCTCATTTCTTTGAATTAGCATTATGGTCACAAAGCTTATCCACATTGAGACATGTATCAGAGCTTCATTCTTATTCTATGGATTAATAATGTTCCACTGTATGAATATACCACATGTTTTTATCCATTCATCAGAAGATGGACATCACGTTAATTCCTCCTTGGGACTCTATGTGTAATTCTTCGCTGAGTATCTACAGTTTTATGGAGATATGTGTTCTCAGTTCTTCAGAATGTACTGCAGGAGAAGAATCACTGCCTTACTGTCTTCTAATATTTTGTAGATACCTTCCTACTTTGATTTGTGTCACTTTTTTTCTGTTTTCATTTAGCTGGGACATTTTGTCTTCGCTTTGGTGCAGAGGTAAGAGTCTTGTCATTATCCGATGCATCTTGCTGTGCTTGTGGGCTAGCTGACTATAAATTGGGCACATGGACTCACTGAACGATGGGAGTTTTCTTCTGCAGGCAGCCATTGATTGCATCTGGGGCTATTCCTAAGTATTGGGAGCAACACAGACAGGGCCACTACTTCATTCTCCACTGCTTACTGTTACCATTTGTTTCTAGAAAGTCTCTGAAGAACCATCTTAAAGATGGTTCAGTGAGCCACAGCTCCTTGGTGGCCGAGCTCAGTGAAAAGCTCGGAGATAGCCTCACTCTGCAGAGTAAGCCTGGAGATGTGTGCTCCTTCCTGCAAACAAACAAACAAACAAACAAACAAAAAAACTGCTCTAGAAATTTTTGTTTGTTTCTCATCACAACAATAATGAAGGAAAGGAGAGATAGGCCCAATGGGGTGTGCTGGCCGTCAGAACACTCCTCAGTTGTTAGCAAGTCCAGTCCTGTGCTGGGGAATCGTAACGTCTGATGTCTAGATAAAAGGTTCCAATCAATGAGGGAACCTTGTCTAGGCAAAGGAAAGTCTTTTTGCTGTGTCTGACAGAGGCTGGGATGCACAGTCATAAAAGAAGGAACAAAAATGTGTGTGCCAATTCCCCAAAAAGCCATTTCAGCATCGACATTCCCAGAGTTGGGGGCTGGGGACCACAAATGTCATCAAGTAGGTTATTAATGTTTCAAAGACTCCAGAATCATAAAGTTAAACGTGGAGAGTAGCTATTAAGCCTTCTAATCCTTCAATTGCCAATGCCCGCCCCTTCCTCCTTCCCCTCTACCGAAGCAGGTAGGTTGTCAGGTCTGGTTTGAAACAATGGTCACAACTGGGCCTTCCTTCTCTGCTGCAGGTGTCTCTGGTGAGATTTGACAGGAAGTTGGCCAGAGTGCTCTCAAATCAGGGACATGAGAGGCGGAAGTGAGGGTGTTCTGGGGGGGATGCTCAATAGCAAGGCAATAAATACATGCTGGCTGCAGAGCAGCTGGAACCCCCAGCTTCAAAGACATTGTTACTGGCAGGCAGTGAGGTACCACGGCTTTTATTTATTTTGGAGCTGGATCTGCTCCTGCTTGGGGACAACTGTTGTAGGTGTCGCCCCCCCCCCCCCACGTTTGATAAGTGTGCTTGGTGGTCCTCTTGTGTTCTCTAGTGTGTGGAAGAGTATAGAAAGCCCACCATTAGCAGTTCTTTCATTGGGTTAAGATATGATTCTCTGTTAGGAGGAAAATACACATGAGAAAACAAACGACTGCATTATAGCTGCCAGTCATCTGCCTCAATTTTTGTCTCTGCATCAGGCACTTTGCAGAGGACAAAGTTAGATGGAGCTGGGGTACGAGGTGAAGAGGAAAAAGTCTTCCAGCATCGTCTCCTGAGCTCACACTTCTGGGCAACAGAAGGGCCTTGCTGGAGAGGAGGCCCCCAGCTGGGAAGGGCAGGTTCATGCTCACCTTTGGCATCATATCCGCTCCAACCAATTCCGCAGTCAGTTCTCAGCCCCCACACTTCATGCCCACTACAGCCAGCTGGTCTGAGATGTGCCCTGAGGTGAGCATCAGGGCTGACTCCGCATCCTGCTTTCCTGACCTCCTGCCCTCTGCCTGGGAGGAACAGTGCACATCCATCAAAACAACCTCATGCCTCCATTTCATTTCGAATCTTGATCAAATTTCCAACTACTCCACGCTGATGAACCTGTAGCAGGAGTCAGGGTCTGCCACAGTGTGATACTTTATTCAAACAAGCAGACAAACATCTCTCACGCCCACATAGGTATCACCAGAAATGGTAATCACTTACTAACAGACAAAGGGAGCTTAGAGGATGTCATTAAGCTAGACCTAGAGATGTGGAAGGCATCCTTGCTTATGCATGTGGACTCGCTGTATTTACAATGCTCCTGAAAGGTAGACATTTCCCAGCTGTGGCCAGAAAGACACAGAAAGGGAAGAAGGGTCAGGCAGAGAGGTTTGGTTCCGGAAATGGGCATGGGTTGGAGGTCAGCACATGCATAAGACAAAAAGGAAAAGGATTCTTCACCAGTACCTCCAGAAAGGAACACAGCCCAGCTGACATTGTGTACTTTAGCCCAAATAACCATAAGCCATTACATCTCTGTTGCCTTAAGCCCCTGAATTTTAGGTAGCAAGATGCAGCAATAATATGAATACTAGCATCCCTAAGAATGAACTGAGCCATTCTCCAGCCTCCGTGTTGCCACCTTCTCCTTCTTGGTCACCTCCACTACAGACTCTCACCATTTCCTCTTACATATCTATTTTCACTTAGAGCTCCATCAACTTACCTGATTTGTCCCCAAAAATTTCCATTCTGCCCCCCTGAGATTTATTTTATTTTTAATTATGCATGCATCTGTGCACAGGAGTGCAGGTGCCAGCAGAAGCCAAATGAGAGCATCAGAATTCCCAAGCTGGAAACAGATGGGTTTGAGCTTCCTACTATGGGCACTGGGAACTAACTCAGGTCCTCTGCAAGAACAGCAAGTGCTCCCGACAGTGAGCAATCATTCCAACTCCTTCTCTGCCCTTTGAACATTTACTTAATAAGTAATAATAGGCTTTATGTTCTGAACGCTTATTAAGGCGTTATTTTGCTTATGAGCTCGCTTACTTTTCATTCATTCTAAAACACTCAAATTTTACCTATATGGAAACTCGGGTTGAGAGAGTTAAGGTGAATTTCCCATAGAAACACAGCAGGGAGTGGTGGAAGGAGGTTTGGCCATAGATCTGCAGCTTCTGTTGTTGGCTTCTGCTGCAGTGCTTCCCTTTCGGACATGCCCTAGGAAACAGCTCAGTGTGGTATGAGGGAGTATCAGATGGAGAGAGGATCCTGCGGTTTATTCTACAGCTCTAATTTTCTATTTTCTGATTGCTGTCTGGTGAGGCCAGGTCACCCTTGGGCTTCTAATTTGCAGGCTCTTCTCATCTTTGACACCTGCTATCCACTAGGGGCCTTTGTGTTTTTGCAGCAGATGCATCTGGCCTTCCTGCCTCACAATTCTCTCCTCTGGTACTTTTTAAACCTATTGCTCAATCTACTCAAAGGAGATCCGTTTCTGAAATATCACCCTTTAGCGTCTTGCCCATTGCATAGGCTCTCCTCCTCTTCCAGCGCTCTCTATGCTCCTTCAACATCGACTATTCCCACGGGCCCTTCATCTCTCGGTCCTCCCTTCTTTCCAAGTCTGTTGGCCCCATCCGGGTCCTCCTACATGTGTGTTAGCTTTGTTTCTCACTGCAAACAGCAGAGCACAGACGCTCACTCTGTGCTGTGGTAGATGAGGCCTGTGTTGCCCAGGCACAGTCAAGTTTCAGAGGCATGCTCAGTAGCACGCGGACCACTGAGAGACCCCTCATCCCTTTAGTTCTGTGTGCTGCCTCTTCTGTTTTCACCCCTGGGCTTCTTGCATTCCTCAGTTTTCCATTACAGTAACAAATACCCAAGATAAACGGAAGGGAGATCTTTTCAGGCTTCAGATCAGAGTTTTCAAGGTTCAATCCGTGGTTGCCTGGCCCTGTTGCTTCTATGGTGAGGTGGACAGAGGTGCAAGGAAGGAAAAGTCTATTGTTCCCATCCTGGCCCTCCTCACATCTCAGCATCCAGAATGCAAAGGGACAGGAAAGAACCATGATCTCGAAGTTCCCTTTAAAAAACAGGCTTTCTCCCACTATGCCTCACCTCCTGAAGGTTCCAGTATTACACAGTAGTGACACTGTTAGAAGTATTTGGGGGGACGTTTAAGATCCAAACTGTAATACTGCTAAACCCCCCAAATGTACTCAAAACTGTATAAATTCAACAGTTTTTCTTCAACGTGCCATACTAGATGGTGATTCTATGAGGAAAACCAAGAATCTCTGAAACAACAGATGTCCGTAATTGCAGCGTGCAGGAAGCCGGATCAGGTAGAGTGCCATTAGTTCAGTACAAATCTGGGTTACATAGCATGTAACCCAGGTCATGGGTTTTAGCACACCCTCAAATACAGAGTGAGTTCTACACATAAAACAACCCCAAACCAAAAAGAAATCACAAAAACAATGGCAAGAAATAAAAACCAAAACAAAGGGACAAGCGGAAATTAGAAATCTGTGTTTCTGTGTCTCTCTCTTCCAGCCCCCAGAGTGCGTGTGAGTGTGTGTATTTCTAAGAGTGTGTGTGCGAGCATATGTGAGTATGTGTGTATGTATGTGTATATGTGTGTTTGAGTGTGTGTATGTGTATGTGTGAAAGAGAGACAGAGACAGAGACAGAGAGAGATAGAGAAGAGAGAAGAAGCATTAGATCATGTGGTATGCTATGCAGCTAAGTGTGGACACAGTCCCAAGTGGCAAAGGAAGCCTGGAACTCCCTTCTGGCTTCTATTTACTTCTCTTTCTGCACTCCTTCTGCTGAGTTACCTGCATGTCAGGAACATCAACTTTCAGTAACTCCCGAGTCTATAGTCTGAGAGAAAGTTGACTGAGATGGGAACTTTCCCATCTAGTTTAAACTCCTCGGGGAGGGATCCTGGTAGTCTGTGTTTGGATTAGTTTATTCGTTGCTGGGATTCATCCTTCATGACCCCCCTACAGGTGCAACTGTGTGCCCAAACATGGCTGCTCCCACATAACTCCACACAACCACACAATGGAACGGCAGGAGAAGCTGTAATCTGTGCGGCCCAAGCAACATTAAGGTTGCTGGTAGGGGGAACTTCTTTGAGTAGAAGGAAAAGCCCCACTGCGGAGCTTGTTTTCCAGAGCCCACGAGCTCTTGGATGGAATTAAACAAGCTTTCTATCCATTCTATCTTCAGACACTTCTCAGTCACGTACGTTGGTCTTGAACCTTCCCATCATCTTTGTATTCCCATCACATGCTACTCCACAGGTGGGCACAAGATTCTTCAACAAATTTCCTTCTAGCCAGAAACCTATCTATAGCTCAACTTCAGGCTGATGTGATTTCTCTTCTTCCTGCACTACGGAGCCTTCCTCTAACATATATGCTTTCTTGCTTTTTGTTTTCGTACTATTGGTGATCAGGATCAGACCCAGGGCTTCGTATATTTTCAAAGCAATTGCTCTGCCCCTAAGTCACATCACCAGCTCCTTTTCTCCATAGATAATACAATGTGAAGGCTTAGCCTGTATGCACATGGTCCTTCCCCCTCATTTCTCCTCTCACAGCCAGACTTTGTCTTCACAAGTTAACTCTAACCCTGAGTTCACCCTCTGCCTGCTCCATCCCTCCCTCTGGGATCCCTGACAACCCCTTCAACAAAGGTCGCCAATGACCTAAATGCCAAACCCGATGGGTGATCTCCAGCCTTTATCTCAGAGCATCTCCCTGCTGCAATTTCTCTTCTAAATGTGTCTCCAATCATTTCTTTTTTCTTCTTGTCCTGAAGCCATGTCAAGGCCTTTTAATCTCTCCTTAGCTGTTTTAATAGCTCCTTCAATGGTGTCCCTACTCAGCACTTCACCCACATCTTCCTACCTCTATTAAAGCTGTTTTTTTCTAAAACAGAATCCAACCAAGCCACTTTCCCACTTGAAATCTTTCCATTGCTTCTTGTAACCATCTAGAAGAATTCAAGACCCTCAGCACGGCATGCACTACTTTACATACTGGGGCTCCCTTCTTCCTGCTCAATCTTCTTGTCTTCTTCTCTCTTCACTGCCGCTGTGTCCACACAGACAGAGCCACTTGTAGTTCATTGATAAACTGCCCCACTCCTCCCAACACATATGCACACACACCATCCTTGGGGTGTTCATGATCTCTTCTTCCTATGTTTCTCAGTTGGGTTTCTTACTTTGCCTACTCAGGTTTCCTTACAGATAAGAATCTCAGGCTTTTCATAGGGAAACCAATGGTCTATCACTCTTAGTCAGTAGATACCTAACAAATAGGCAAATGACTGTTGTTTGCATCTTACCCACGTCTTCTATGAGGGGCTCCATAGAGACTGGATTAGGAAGCAAACCACACTCTTGTGAAAGACTATGCCACAGAATCCTGGGAAATCTCTGCACGTGGACTTGACATTTTTGATTAACACTGAGCTTGTCTGCTTGTATTGATGGTCCCTGGTGTTCAGGAAGCAGCACCCTTCGTATGTGGCGTGTGTTTCCTTTGATAGCTTTTACCAAGGACCCTCTTGGCTTCTTTTACATTCTACCTCTTTGCTCTTCTCCTTAGAATCCAATTTTGCAAGGCAAGTTGAGGAGTTCCCACTGAAAGATCCCCATCGATTTATGCCGCCTTCCTTATTTATTAATGGGACCACTTTCTCCTTGATATTTCTTTTTCTGTCTGATGTATTTGTAAAAGCATTGCTCCTTCCTTTTAACCCCATGAATGAGACTGGCGGAGGCTTTGGGCTTTCCTCTCTCACCTTTTGCTTTCCTTTCTCTCCAATTGGGATGCAATTCTATCTCCTTCCCTATACAATCCTTCTCAGAAAAATTTCCTAGTGTTTCTTAAAGTGTTGTGCTGATCCTGGAAGACATCAAGCTATTGGCTTGGAACCACAATGCTTTGCTCTTTGTTAAATGACCTTGGCTCACCACACAGTGGTTAAGAATCTCAGAGCCACACTGCTGGGATTTGGATCTGGGTTTTACCGCTTACCAACCAAGTGACTTTGCTCAAAGATTTTATGTCTTAATTTCCTATACTACAAAAAACAACTAAATGACAGGCTTTCTAAAATCCTTGCTGGAGCTGTTTTTATGATTTACCACTGAAGACTATAATGCATCAAAGGAGGGGCTGGCACAGAGTGGCCCTTCATGAGTATCAGTTCTTCCGATTGTCCTTTCTTCACCCCCTTGGCTGTGCACAGTGAGTTTTCTGATTGGTTAGCATCAAGCATTGGGCCACCATCTTCTTGGCATGGAACACAACTCTAGGCAGTGTATGTATGATGACAAGAGGATGAACATGGATATAAACAAGAGTCAGACTGTGTTTACAGACCTCGGGGATTAGAACACAGAGAAACATGAGTGTTTGTCCCTGGGCGGTATGAAAGGTACTTCCCAGAGTTTGTTACATAGAATATCATTTAGTACATAAGAATATATAATACTGTATATTATGCATGAAACCATGTCTGCACATTTTGTAGATGAACACATGGAAATTCAGGAATGTCAAAGGGTCTTGGGCAGGAAGCATCAGAGTTGGAATTGGAGCACAGTTCAGTCACTGTATACTTAATCACTATGGCTGTGTTCTACCACACATTAATGGTATTGCTATAATTCTGTCATCTGATATAATATTATTTGAGAGGAAACTAGAGCCAGGCATGTCATTGTTCTCATATAAGCAAGAACTGGGAGGGCTCTGACGAGACTGAGTGACTGTAAAAATCAAGATACAGGTGGATCTGGGACTAATTCCTACATGTTCCATTGGGCTTTTAGAGGTTGGCATCAAAGAGAAAATGGGGCTTTGTAATCTTATTGTGGCTCAGTAGCCATTTGCTGGGTGGACACATGAATGCAGAAATGCAGCCAGGTTGGACAGAGGCAGCTCGAGGGTTGAGCTCCCTTCAGGTGGGCTCTAGGTGGGGATGCCCAGGATTTAGTTGGTTCTCTCTTTCAGGCCACATACAGGACACCATGGAGGTGGCATTTATAGCTGACAGAGAAGGCCAGGTGAGCCAGTAAGGAGCAGACCGCTGTGTTTAGTGCTTGGGAAGATTGGATTCACAAGGATGAGCTGGGCAAAGCTGCAGCTTCTATTTCGTCTTCAGCAATGTGTCTCTAAGAATATCAGTGATCTTCACATTTGCCCAGGAAGGTCTGGAGTGAATCCTGGGGGAAAGCAGTTTACCCAGACAGGGCACGTTTGATTCTGCCCAGAGTTTAGAGCGAATAATTTGGATGGCCATTTACTAATGAGGGTAGCTCTGGGGGCCTGCTGTGGTTTGAATGTGAACTAATTCCCATTGGCAATACATTTGAACCCTTGTTTCCTAACTGGTGGAACTGTCTTGGAAACTTGTAGAATTTTAGGAGGTAAAGTCTTGCTGAAGGAAATAGCTCACAAAGGGATGGTCCCAGGGGTATTGTAGTCTGGACTTTGCTTCCTGTCTCTTCCTTGCTTCCTGAATGTAACACAGTATGACCAGCCTGCTTTACGTTTTTACCACCATACCCCCACCATGATGAACTCATCCCTTCAACTCTAAGTCAGAATAAGTCCTTCCTTCCTTACCTTGCTTCTTTCAGCAGAGGAAGTAGCTAACACAGAGCCCTTTCTGAAACCACACTTCAGTCATGGTCTACAAAGGACTGGGTCCACATCATTGTGGGACTCAGACTGTTGCCATGTGTGTTGCTCGCTGCTTTTGCTGCCTGGTCTTTGCTCTGGCACTTGCTGTCCTGTCTGCCTAAAGTTGTCTTCTCTGCTCCTAGAAGAGCAGGCTTCCTTGTCTGCTCCCAGTCTAAACTTCAGTACCTTCTCCGTGCTTCATCTGAGACCGCCTACAGCCTGCTCTCTCAGTGCTTTATCTTCTTTCCTGCATCTTCTCGAATCATAGAGTACCTGCTTTCTCTGACTACTCTGTCTTCTTGTGAGTTTAAGCTCAGAAGAAGCAGAACTGTATCTGATCTGTTCATTGTTATGCCCCAGGTTCTTCCGAGGTGCCCAGCATACAGTAGATAGATGTTCAGCAAACGTCTTTGGAGAAAATGAATGGATCAGAATATTGCTCTTCATGCATGGAACTCGGCTTTACACTACATATCCCATCTCAGTTTCTGTAAAACTCCCTGGCTTCTGGTTTGAAATTCACAACTCCAGCTGTATAACTATGAAACAAGTAGAGCTGGCTAAAACCTCATGGGAGACTTATATAATAGAAGATACTACTTTGTGCCTTACTGTAAGGGCGATAGGCAGGTTATAGGGTAACATTTTTATAAATACTTCATATTTTTCAGAGAAAAGCTATCTTAGTGCTTGTCTGGGGTTCTGTACTTACAGAAGTTTAAAGGCCTGGGGATATGGCACAGTCAGTGAAATATTTAAGAAGGAGGAAGAGGAGGAGGAAGAGGAAGAAGCAGAAGAAAAGGAGGAACAAGAGGAAGAGGAGGAGGAGGAAGAGAAGGAGAAGGGAAAAGCCACCACCAGCAGCAGGAGCAACAGTCAAGTGGGGCTGGAGAGATGATCCAGTGCTTAAAAGTACTTACGGCTCTTGTATAGAACCCAGGTTCAGTCCCCGGTACTCATACAGTGGTTTATAACCATTTGCAACTCCAGGTTCAGGGTGTCCTTCACTTTCTGGCCCATGCACATTGTGCACTTAACGTGCATGCAGGCAAAATACTCATGCATGTAAAGCAAAATACAAATCTGAAAGGAAATTTGAGCAAAGCAGTGTGTGTCTAGAATCCCTAACCTGAGGAGGGGAACACGGGAGGGATCTTGGGGCTCGCTGGCCTGTGTAGCTGCATTGGTGAGCTCTGGAGTCAGCAAGGGGCAAAGAGTGCTGGAGGAAGACACAGGACATCAGCCTCTCTGACTCATGAGCAGACTCACACACACACACACACACGCACACGCACACGCACACGCACACGCACACACACACGCACACACACAACTGAGAAACACAGTGAAAGAAACTTTGTCCTAGCCAAGGGTAACTGTCTCGTTGAGAATGTGCTGTTTATGTTTTACTGGCTACGAGGCATTTTTGTATCTCTCTCTTCTTAAGTCTAAGGAAACTAAGAAATAGAGAATGTTTCCCAACTGTCTTCACCTAGTAACTACCCCCAGACACACCCATGTGACTTTGAGAAGTTAAGTTCCAGCTGGCTTGAAAGAAGTTCCCGCCCCTCTGTTGTTCTGGCAACCCATTCTCTCCCCATTTCCACTTCTCCTCCAGCTTCAGGGCTATCTCCAGCTGGACTTCTTGCTGTTGTTTGAAATTCAGCACAACATGATTGCAGATTTTCACATCACATCCAGAAGTTTCACTTCAGACTAGGGAATATGATTTGGGATCTTCCCTCCCCTTTTCTTTGATAGCAAATCATGAACTCTAACTGGGCATGGAGCTCTCTCACTCGTTTTCCTATGGAGATAGGTTGAATATGGGTGGGCAGGGGTGGGTACCAGCCAGGTCTGTGGCTAGCTATGTTACCTCAGTAAGTGTGTCTCCAAAGCTCGTGTGTGGTAATCTTTTCCCCGATGCAGCATCTTTTCCTTGATGCAGCTGCTCTGGGCTGTGGTGCCTACTGCCATCTTTTGCTGATGCAGGTGAGGCTGTCATGTGTGGGTTAATGCTTCTCCCTCTCTAGTGAGTTCTGCTCTTATCAGATTGAATTAGTTATGATAACAGATGGTTAGAAAATCAGAGCCTTGTATTTGGTCTCTTCCAGATGTATCCGCTGGCCTTCCACTGTTCATCCTGAGTTGAAGTGGCATGTCCCCTCGCTGCATAGGATCCTTGTGCTTTGTGTGCTAAGCCTCCGAACCACAAGACAAAGCAGATATCTTTCCTGCACAACCTATCCAGTCTCAAGTTTTTGTAGAGCAAAAGAAAATAGAGAAACACAATGCTCCTTAGCACATACCCCTTCCACCCACAGTCCAGATCCTAAGACCTATGCAGCGAGACGAGGATTCCATAAAACACCCCAACTCCAGCTCCAAGGGATCCTACACCCTCTCTTAGCTGTTGTACACACACACAGGATACAGGTATGTACACTCCCCGGTACATATTCACACTCACGCAGTCCTCTCTGTCTCTGTCTCTCTGTCTGTCTCTCTATCTCTCTCTACACACACACACACACACACACACACACACACACACACACACACACAAAACATTCAGAAAGAAATATGGCAGGTTGAAGACTGTTACAAAAGTCAGTATAAATGATTTTAATCACCAGTTTAAAAACTATTCCAATTGAGCTCAGGGACTCTTACGGAAGAATAAAAGGAAGGATTGCAGTCACTAAGCAGATCATAGGAAGACCAACAGAGTCAACTAACCTGGATCCTTGGGGCTCTCAGAGTCTGAACTACCAGCCAAAGAACATACACAGGCTGGATCTAGGCCTCTCTCAACATATGTAGCAGATATGCAACTTAGTCTTCATGTGGGTCCCGAACAACTGGAGTGGGGCTATTCCAAAAGCTGCTGCCTGTATGTGGGATATGTTCTACTAGCTGAGTTGCCTTGTCGGGCCTCACTGAGATAGAAAGTGCCTAGCCTCACAGGAACTTAAAGTGCCAGGATAGGAAGATAACCAGGGGAGCCCCACCCACTCAGAGGAGAAAGGGAGAGAAAAATGGGGGAAGGAATGTGGGATGGGTGACTGGGAGGAGGGGGGCAGTGAGCATAATGTAAAGTGAATAACTTAAGAAAAACCTATTCCATCCTTTCTTAAGTGACAATACCTAACTATGGACAAGAGACAACCTCAAACTATGTGAATGGAGGAGATGAGACACAAACAAATAGGTACAATACACCATGAAAGGAAGAAAAAGGGGTTGAGAGCGTAACATTAGCCTTCACAGGCCACAGGCCATTCAACATTGAAGCAAAGAAGGAGTGGCATAAAACTAGAGCTTGAAGCAGTCATGGCAAGAACATATACTCAGTGTCTTTCTACTGAGGGTATTGGTCTCAACACTCACACAGTAGGAATGGGGATTAGCAAAAGGCCAGGCAACACTAAACAGGGACATTTAAAGTTTTCCCTGTAGGTGAAGACCATGATGCATAGCAAGCCAATGCTGTGGACCCAGGGGTTTGCTGCAGGTACTTGTTAGGGTTACTATTACTGTCATGAAACACCATGACCAAAAGCACCGAGGCAAGGAAAGGGTTTATTTTGCTTCATATCCAGAGTTCCTGTCCATTGTAGAAAGTCAAGGTAGAAACTCAACCTGGGTAGAAACCTGAAGTCAGGAGCTGATGCAGGAGCCACTGAAGGGTGCTACTTACTGGCTTGTACCTCGTGGCTTGCCCAGCCTGGTTTCTAATAGAACCCAGGACCACCAGCCCAGAGGTAGTCTCTCCCACATCCAATAACTCATTAAGAAAATGCCCCACAGGGTTCTATACAGCCCAGTCTTAAGGAGGCATTTTCTCAATTAAGATTCCCTTGTATCTGATGGCTCTAGTAGTTGATGTGTAAAGTTGACATAAAACTAGCCAGTACCCTGCAGAAGTAGGAGAAAGCACAGAGCTGTTCCTGTCTACCATGGCCCAGGCACTGTTCATGGTCTGTGCTGTGAATGAGGTACATGGATTTGAGGCAATAAACAAACAATACTTGGACTTCAAGCTTGAAAAAAACCAACTTATTATTGGAAATTTATGAATTTGCTCTTTCATGACTCTCACTGAGGAAATGGACATACTCATTTGGAAACATGGTCTCAAATGTGTGTGCAGAGTGGGTCTTCTTCCAGGAAGTCTTATGCACAGAGTGGAGTCCTTGGAGATGTGTTTCTGGGCAAACATAGGGTGAGTTTCATTGCTAAAGAGAAATGGCCAAGTGGTTTAAATGCTTCTCACACTTATGTCATAGTGGGCCTGGGGGGACTTCTGCTTGAGTCAACCTTGAAGGTCTTAAGGTGTGTGTGCAGCAGCCATCTTCTAATAGGTTATCCCAATTTAATAGGACGTGTTCTAAATTATGCATATCTTGTTCTATTCCTTTTGATTTTATAAATTTGGTTCCTGCATGAATAGACACATTGAAAACTATAAACTATAGTTTGATTATTGCCCATGCTTTACTGTCAAATATTCCACCAGATTAAGCAAAATAGCCCCGCTTCCAGAAGATAGTCACATGCTTTGTCTTATACACACAATCTAGATTTAAATGTGCTTGTGGTGTGTGTGTGTGTGTGTGTGTGTGTGTGTGTGTGAGAGAGAAAGAGAGAGAGAGAGAAGTGAAAGCAGATGGTATATGTTTGGGAGAGAGAACTAGGAGTGAAGAAGATTTAAAGGGAAGGGGAAGGGAACCAGAATGGGGATGCAGTAGATCTGTCATGAAAGAAGGAAGAGATATTAACAGGGGCAAATAATGAGGCACAATTATTTATATGGGCATGAAACTGCCACTAGACCCACTTCTTTATATATCAACTAAAAAGAAAAATGAATAAGGCAATAAAACACATCCTATCATAGTGATAATGTAATTTTGCTATTTTGTGTTGATTATAACTTAGCGTCTTAGGGTTTTATTTGTGTGAGCAGACACCATGACCAAAGCAACTCTTATAAAGGCAAACATTTAATTGTGGGATGGCTTACCATTTTAGAAGGTAAGTCCATTATCATCACATTGGGAAGCATGGCATAGTGCAAGCTGACTTGGTACTGGAGAGGCCAAGAGTTCTACATCTTTATCTGAAGGCAGCCAGAAGCACTTTCTGTGTTACACTGTCCAGTATATATATGAGACTTCAAAGCTTTGCCTTCACAGCGACACACTTTCTCTAACAAGACCACACCTCCTCCAATAAGGCCATACTTCCATAAAATTGCCACTTCCCATGGGCCAAGCATATTGAATCTACTACACTTAGAAACATGCGTGTGCATGCGCGTGTGCGCGCACACACAGACACACACAGACACACACACACACACACGTCTTCATTAAATGACCAGTTTTCAGAAAATTTTTATTTATGTACTATGTAATTTATGTATTTTTATATTTCTCTTATGCTTCTTTTTAGCACAATGAATTTGCCATGTGACTTGCTTAGTGTAATGTTACTACATACTACTTAAAAAAGAAAATTCTATAGCATTCCCATACGTCTATACAACTGCCTACATTTGTAACGCATGTCAACCTGTCCTTCATCACAGTTTAGCTAAATGGCTAAATAGTTGGCAATTTGTCACTGACTTTGCCTTACATGCCCTGCCTGATTCCTCTTCCAGATCATTGATGATATTGTTTTTTCATAGAGGCCAAAGAGCCTTACTAGTAATGCCCAAAGTCCAACCATTATGAACCAGCAAAGGATATACCCCTCTTTATGTCCTTCCTGGGCCTGCCAAAGAGGTCACAACTTCAAAAAAACAAAATTTCCCCCTGAAGGACAAGAGGGATATGTCCAGCCTTTGGCACTGAGATGCAGCAGAAGCATGTTGACGACTCTGTGTTTCCTGTGTGCTGTGGGAGAGTTGGATGTGTGAGTATGGGTGCATGGCCAGACAATGTCTTCCTCAGTCATGCTCCACCTTACTTTTTTGAGGCAGGGTCTCTCACCAAACCTAGTAGACTATCTGGCAAATGAGCTTCAGGGACCCATCTGTCTCCTCTCTGGGATTACAGTTGCACCTCTATGTCTGACATTTACTTAAGTGAGTGCTAGAGACTCAAACTCAGGTCCTCATGTTTTCCCAGGAAGGGTTCACCCACGGAGCCAGCCTCTGCCTCAGGGCTCTATCTTGAAGGAGAATTTTCCTAGGGCTGAGGGTGAAATTCCTGTTTGCCCTTCCTGGGCGGGTGTCTCCTTCTGAGAGGGCCTCTGTGTGCTAGAAGGATGCGGAGGCTGCCTCTGTTCAGGATGAGAGGCAAGCCTTCACTACCCTCACATGGATGAAAGTGTATTTGCCATGGGTGAGCTGTTTGTAATTAACATGTGCTATGTGGTTTTAATCATTCTTTAATCTGTTAAGCTATAAAAATTTATAGTGCAATTTTAGAATCAAGGGGGGGGGCGGGAAAGGCTAAATTGCAGATCATGGGCCTTAAAGTTAACCTATTTCCCAAGATCAAAATTGCTGAGATAGCATCCACAGAGGCAGCCCCTGTGCAGTTCAGTTGTCTTTTCTTGATGGCCTTGCTTTGTCCCTTACATAGAAGTCACTGGAAACTGGAGAGTTACCTCTCCAAATAAAGTAAACAAGACAGTACGTGTCATATAAAACGAAGAGAAGAAAAGAACATGTTAGGTAAATACCAGACTACTTATATTATGATTTTTAAATGTCATTTTTTTGCTCTAATATTGACTTTTTTACGGAGGATAAATTATAGATCTGCAGTACTGGAGAGGCCAGGGCTGCCTTTCTTCGACACAGCTGGCCAAGTTAAGATCTGCAGTCATGGTAATTAGTTATGAGTTTCTTAGCATAGCAGACTAGGCTACAGAGAAAACTCTGTGAGGTGACCCCTGGGGGAGGGGGTGGTCCACCCGGGAACGGGCCAGATTGGGTAGCAAAGGAGCACACAGCAACATCCCAATCTTGTTACAGTGAACAGATGTTGCCGCCGGCAGTCGCTTGCAAAAAGGAAATACAGTTCAATCCCTTATTTGTCTGACCAGCTTCTCCAAGAACTGGCTCCGAGGCAAATTATTTCAGGGTTGCACCGGCTGCTAAAAGGCAGTGGAATTGGAGGCTCTCGTGGTCCTTGGCAACCCGAGGTCTCAGAAATGATGCTGTGAGGGGCCGGGGGGTTGAGCTGGGGTCAGGAGGAGACCTGAAGCCAGAAACTAGGTCACAAGGCTGGAGGCAGTGGGGAGGGCAACAATTCAAGGAGAGAATTCTTCAAGTAGTTGAAGGGAGCTGATGAGCTCTGTGTGGGACGGAGGTCACATCGGGGAAGGGGCAAAGGAAGAGAAGACTGAGTTAGCAGCGCCCTTACCCTCTGCAAGGATGTGGATGGTTCCTGCTGGCTGCGAGGAGACATGCTGCTTTAAAGAAATGTAGATTGAATGAGGTAAATTGAATTTATAGAGTCAAAAAGAAGTTAATTCAGACCAAAGGGGTTAGGAGGGTGGAGAGGGGGACTCTTATTTTATTTATTTATTTATTTATTTATTTATTTATTTATTTATTTGGAAAAGAGCAATTTTAAGCTGAGTTGTATGAGTTAACTTGTTTTCCAGCACACTTGAATGGAGAGACATGTCTACGATACTTTCCGGATTTGGTTTGCCAAGAAGCATTTCCCTATTAGAAGTTGAAGACAAGTACTATGTATGACAAATAGATAATTACTGAAAGTTTGAATCTGTTCTCTATCTCGCATTCTTGATGCAACTGCTTCTACAATAGGGAGTCCTTTGCAAGCAGTGCTACCAGGAACAGTTATCACTGAACCCAGTGTCTAGATATGTATTTGTACTTTTGCCAGCTGCTGTGCACAGCACTTCTACGTGAGTGTGTCAAGTCACATATCTATGTAAGTTAGATGCCAGGCATAGACTAAGAGCTCACGGTCTGGGGAGATGGTTCAGTGGGTAAGTGCTCTCGCTCCATAAGCATGGGGACCTGGGTCAGAATCCTCCAGCACCACATAAAATGTAGGGTGTGGCCACATGGGGATTGCTGGGCTTGCTGAACCTAAGATTCAGTGTGAGACTCTGTTTCAGGGGAATAAGGCAGGCAGAAAGTAACAAGGCAGGACATGCACCTTCACTGGCCTCCATGACAGTACACTTATCTTCCTAATACAGGTGCCCCCCTTATACACACACACACACACACACACACACACACACACACATTATGAATGCTGTCAGAATATCTAATATGTTAGAATCCTTGGATTTCATATAGGAAGTGTTGTCGCCTACTCTCTACACATGAAGTCCAGTGAAGGTACACTATGGGATGATGTCAGAGAAAGATGAGCCAGATTGTGATTTCAGAGTTTAGTCTCCTACTGGTAATATTAATTTCATTTCATGCCCTTTCAAGTAGTTAATGTCATCATTTCCATTGTATATAAAAAGACACTGAAACTTAGCAATTAAATAATGAAGATTATTTGGTGGAAGAGCCAGGACTCAATGCCAAGTTGCTTGCATTGTACCTTAGCTAGAGGGTAGCCATACACTGGGTTTCTTTAAATCTGTGCTTTTCAAACTTCAGTGTACATGGGACTTGAATAAGGGCCTTGCTGGATGTGGCCTCTCACTCCCCAGGCCTATAGTGGAGTCTAAAGTTCTGTGTTTCTACCAGCTTTCAGACGTCAAAGCCACAAGCTAAAGCCCCAAACTGAGAGTCCATTGCCTGGTTGACTCTGCTCCCTGATTCTAAGAGTTACAACCTGAGCACTGGGAGCCGCGTGCCCCAAGCTGTTCACTACCCAACTGTCATGACCTTCCAGCCACTGGCGGTGGGGTGCTGCTGGGGGTGCCTGGGACCAGCTTAACCTGTTTCTAGAATCTTGATGATGCTCTCGATGACCCTGATCTCATCATAATCTCATTATAAAGATAAAAACACTTTTGACAGAACCAATGCAAATCTAACCTTTCCTGAATTAGGGAGAACGGGGCAGTACCCTGATTGCTGGAAATCTCCTCTCTGGTAAAGCTTTGTTGATGGTATTCCACAGCCCTTCAGAAACCAGTCCTAGAAGACACCCAGGCCTCAGTTCTGATTAGGAGGAGCCTCCTTTGGAGTCCAATCTCCAAATCCTGCTATACTCACTGGCAAATGAAAAACGTGTCTTATCTGTTCCCAGCACTGACTGACAACCATATATAGCTTGAAATAAAAGATGGAGAGTTGGGAACTGCCGATATATATTGCTGAACCATGGTCCATGCCTTCTGAAGGGCTTAGAAGTGGGACCATTAAAAATAATTAATTTCTGGTCAGTGTTCATAGCTTCTGTCAGGACTTAGAGCATTGGTCCTCAACCTGTGGGTTGTGACCCTCACAGGAGTCCCATATTAGATATCCTGCATATCGAATATTTACAATACAATTCATAACAGTAGCTGTAGTGTTTTGAATAAAAATTGCACCCATAGGCTCAAGGACTGTCACTTTTAGGACATGTGGCCTAGTTGGAATAAGTGTGGCTGTGGAAGAAGTATAATGAGGGCAGAGGAGGGAAGGTGTTTTGAGGTCTCGGAAGCTCAAGGCAGGTCCAGGGTGTCTCTCTTCCTACTGCTTTCAGATCCAGATGTAGAACTCTCAGCTATTTTTTAGCACCATGTCTGCCTGCATGCTGCCATGCTTTCTGTCATGACAATAGTGGCTTAAGTCTCTGAAGCTGTAAGCCAGCCCTAAGTTTCTTTTATAAGAGTTGCCATGGTCATGGTGTCTCTTCACAGCAATAGAAATCCTAACTAAGACAGTAGCAAAACTAGTTATGAAGTAGCAATGACATGATCCAATGGATGGGGTCACCACAGCGTGAGGAACTGTATTAAAGGGTCACCACATTAGGAAGTTGAGAGCCACTAACTTACAGCTTGTGTCTTTGAGAGTGGTAAGCTGTCAGGAGACAGATTCAACCAGGAATTCTGCAATGTGGAGTGAGCTCACTGTTTTCTTTCCTGAAGTACGGTATAGACACCCATTGAAATTCAGGGAGTTTCTTCCCTAAGGAGAACCATTTTGTTCTTAAATTTACTGGAATCCATATCATTATCAACTTCACCCTAAATGTCATCATTTTGCCCATAAAGTACCTCTTTAAATGACTTTTACATGCCTCTCCTCTTGATTTGCATTTATGTCCTTTTGTTCTGATCTACCTAATAAACTCAAATTGATCATTAACTAAAAATTTATAAGACATCAGCTTTAATACTTCATATGGATGACCCCCTTAATCACCTACATTTAGAACTAAATATGGAAGCCCATTGTGTCCACTTCTCTTTCAACAGAAGAGACTATATCTAATCCATTACTTTTATTTCCTGTGCTATCCAAACCTCCATCTTCACTCTTTCTTTCCCTTCCTCTGTAAACACTATAGCTGGATTGTAAGCCTCAAATCTATATGTCAACTGTGGCTTACCCAACCCCCGAGAAGGCAAGAATACAATACACTGGAATTCACAATTTATGCCAAGCCCCATCTCAGCCTTGATTCCACTGCCAACTGAGCTGAAAATTGAAATGCTGGCTCTGTCTATGGACTCTGATCCCATGCCTCTGTTGTGTTAACTAATTCATTACTAACCCTAGCTTGAGTGTTCCACTCACCCAAAAGCACCTCATATTGGAGAATTTAAATTTTTATGCAAACTCTTTCTTTCCCTCATTGATCAAACTTATCCAGGGTAACAAGGCTTTCTCTATGGATATGAATTTTCTCCCCCATTTTATGGTATCTTCAAACAAAGCTCACAGGCACACTGTAGTCATTCCTTAATGAAAACATGCAAAGTGCACAAATCCTTCCAATGGAAAAAGCAAGGCAAAAGGCAAATGAGGTAAACTGCATTTCTTAACCCGCCCTGGGACAGCTTAAAGGGTGTTACATGTTAACATGCTGCCAAGTCTCAAGATGATGGGAAGATTCCCATCAGAGCCCAGAGTAGTCACTGAAGAAGGAGGTCCACCCTTGCTCCACACAGAGGCAGTCCTCCCAGTAACCACTGATGCATCTATGACAATAAGTCCTCAGAGACATTGTTCTGTGGGTGGGATGACAGGACAGATAAACTAGAGTTACCATAACCAGGCACCCTCTCAACTAGCAGCCAATTAATGCTTCCATGTCTTTGTTTAAATGCAGCTACCTCAGCCGGTATAATGATTGGCATTTGAAATGATTACTCTCTCCATGCTCTGTGCCTCATTTTATTCTGTCACCCAGAAACCCAGCCTTGATATATTTGAATTATAGTTATTCTTCTGGGTTTCTTGAGGTTATACCTTCAGAGATGGTCAGTAGTACCTTAAGACAACGGAAGGCCTCTCATCCTTCTAAGGTGTCCTCATTTCTCTTTATTTATGGTTTTACTTTCCACCATTTTAGCAACCCATATTCACTAGCAATCTGTATATAGTGTATGGAAAATTACAGAAATAAGCAGTTCAGAGTTTGTAAGTTCCCATTGACATCCCAAGCTGCTCTTTCCTTCTGGCCTGGGATGTGAATCGCCCCTCTGTGACAAGCGTCCATGCTGTATAGGTTGCATGCCTATTAGTTAGTAGAGCAGCCAACTCTGTTATTAAACTGACTGTTGAGGCGTCATGTTGCTTATATCTAGGTACCCCTCCTTACCTATAAATTGCCTCAAAACACAAGAGTAGTGATGGAGGGAGGTGCTAAGGCATAAGAAGTTATTTTAACTCTGGTACTCAGTGGTCAATGCTGTTGCAGCAATCAGAGTACACAGGGTTCTGTGTATTCATAGTTTCATATACTGACTAAGGGTCCTGGAATGTGTCTCCCAGAGATTAGGGGGTTTGACTGTAGTAAGATTGGTATTTCAGGGATTCTACAATATCAATTCGCCCCAATTCAGGCAATGAGTCTCTCTGTGCCTGCCCACTGCCTTCTGTCTTCCATAACCATGGTGTTCTTAGTTTTTGGCTCAGCTGTTTCTCTGGACTTTGGATTTCAGGCTTCCCTAAAAACAATTCTTTTCTTTGTTTGGAGTACTCAAAATTAATTGCCTAGTTCACTAGCCAAATGACTGACTTGCATGGGTTGTACAGTTAATATAAAAGCGTAACCATGTTTATATTCTTAGACTTTTACTCTGACAAAGCTCAGTGAATGTGAGGTACAAATGTTAATTATTTTAAAAATTGAAAGAACCTCCCAAGCTTTAAGATTCTTTAATATCAATTCACCCGATTCAGGCAATCATTAAATGGTCTGGCCATGTTGGATGCTTCTTGCTTCAGGACCACCAGCATCGCCCTTCAGCCCTCTGATAACTGATTCATGCCACCGTTCAGTGCTTCTGCATATTTAAACCTCAGGAAGGGTGCCCCACATCAGGACCTACAAAACCCATTAAATGCTTTCATAGGGTCAGGGAAGAGTGGCCCAAGGTTAATGTGTTCTGGTCCCTGCTCTCTTTTCGCGTGTCTCTCCTCTATTGTGCTGAGTATCAAGTCTGCAGGAAAGTGTTGTGACCAGAATACACAATCCAGATCCCCCAGCATGTGACTGACAATGTTATTCAGCAAACAGTCCAAAAGAATGCCAGCCAAGAGCGCTTGAGCCCAGGGCAGCCATGAGATCCTGGAGGCAATTATCACAACAAGTCTGTTGCTCCCTCTACTAAAACGCAGTATCAATAGTATTTCTGAAAGTTCACGAAGGCCCCTCTGTACAGGTCTCAAAGGGCATGTGGACCCAGCCCCCAGAATCCCTGTGCTTCTACTTGGCAGAACCTTTGAGGCTTCCTGATTTCAGCAGTGACAAGAGAGAGTCACATTTCTGATATCCTCTCTTGTCTGATCCAACTCTGTGAGCCAGCGTGACTTGCTGGAAGTTGTCTTTACCAAGATGGGTGACAACAGTTAAAGCCACACAGTGCATCCAGATAATGGTTCCCACTGGGGAGACATATATGTAAACACATTAATGTATATATTTAATTGGGTTATAATCTATTGACCATAGATACTAAGACACTAAGCAAGCAATTAACAAAACAGCTTTGACTAAATATAGTTAGCTCTAAATATAGTTGGTTAATTGGTATTTAATATGCTTATTAAATGTCAATTAAGTATCTTTAGCAATGAATTGGTAGCTAATTAACTTACTATAGCTATCCCGTTACTTGACATTTGAACAGCTAAATATTCTCTACAAGTTTAATGTTTTAATAAGAAACAAATTATCCATGCATTGCTCATGAATTTTTCAGTTAGTTTAATGAGATTTAAATGTATCTCACAACTTGGATGCATGTTTTTCTTATAATCAACTGGTATTTTACATTCCATATCTCTTTTAAACTCAGAGGGCTGATCATAGGAGAAGAAAAGCCGTGCTAGTATTCTGAAAAAATATTCCAATATTGGCTCTGTCATTGGGCACTCTTAATTATCTCCTGGATCAGGAGCCCCATGGTCTTTGTCAACTCCATGGCATTAAGAATAAACATTGTGGCCAGGGAGATGAATCAGTGTGTAAAGTACTTGCTGTGCACATGTGAGGACCAGAGTCTGGATCCTTAGCATCAATATACAAACAAAAGCTAGGCAGCATTAACAGTTCTATAATTCCTGCCTTTGAAAGGTGGAGATCGGGGATTCCCAAAGCAAGGTAGCTAGTGAGACCAGCCATATCAGTGAGCTCTGGGTTTGATCAAGAGAGTCTGTTCCAATAATGAGGTGAATTCCAATATCAACCCTGGGCTTCATATACATGTAAAACACATATCACACATGCACACAATACATACAAACAGTCATACACACATAGGTGCTCTATGTAGATACATACAAATGGAATTAAAGTCTTAAAAAAGTGTATTGTATAATCATGTTAACTGATTTCATGTATAACTCTTCTGTGTTATCCAGTTTCGTTGCTGCCATGACTAATACCAAGAAAAACAACTCAGGAATTCCACTGAGATTCCAATTCCTGAGTCTTAGGTCCTGCTGGTTCTGGGCCCATGCTGAGGTAGAATGTCATGCTGTTTAGAAGGTGTGGAGGAGGAGACTGCTGACCTCCAGGAAGACAGGAAGCAGGTAGTGAGGGCAGGCCTGCAGACCACCTTCTGTGACCTATGGCCTCCATGCAGGACCCAGATCTCACAGTTTATCAAAATAACAGGATCAGCCAGGGGAAGACACATGCACCAGATGCACCTTGAAGGCAATGTTTCATATTTAAACCATAAAGTCTCTTTAACATAACACATGTTTGGGGTCCCTAAATAACATAAACTCCATCTTAACAAACCCATGATTGGGAGGGACATCTTGATTTCAAGGTACCCAGGCTGCTCTTCAAACACAAAGCCTCAGACTATGTCTCTACTTACTCCTTCCCAGGGTTCTGTTTACCTCATTAAGCTGACCAAGTAGCAAACTGTTGACGTTATATCCGGAAATTGTTGATCTGTGACTATCTCAGGTGTGCTGTATTGAAATGTTTTGGATTAACTTAGTTTGTGGTCTTAAGTGATTCCTGTGTCCATCTCTCTGTTTCTCTTTCAAAGGCTAGCCCATGAATCACAGCACGGCCTCTTACTTACAGTGCTGGTGTCATGGAGCAATGCAAGCATGCGTCCTGTTCTGTTAGCTTGTTTTACACAGTCTGTACTTCATAAACAAGGGTTCTTTTATTAAACACTTGCAATAATTCTAGTGCCAATTACCCTCACTACACCAGAGCTTTCACAGGTCTCCAACATATGCTTTCCTTAAGCTAGGAAAGGAAATCCATTAAACAGGGAGGAGAGTCTCAGTGTGTCTCCCTCAAAATTTGTTGTTGAATCATTTTGAAAAGATTTCATGGCCTGCATTTATTTTATTTTTTCCTAAGTTTTTATGGTTTCAAACTATGGCCGTTATTACTGACTAATTGATAGAGGTTTCAGTCAGCCTTATGGTGGCAGCTTAGCTCAGGTTTGTTTCCAGGGGCAATATACATTGTTGAAGTTAATTGTTCCCTGACCACTTTTTCCATATGGCAGAGTGAGTCTCTCTGTAATAGCTTTGGAATGATTTATCCAGCATTTGTCATCATCCCTTGGATGTTTCTTGGGAAGTCTCACAGATCTTTTGGGGGCCGTAGGACCAAAGTGAAGATATTGCACCTGCTCGTCCCAGAGCCTCCCATGGCCTCACTTGCTCACACACGTGGAGATGTCTTGATAACGTTTTCTCCACAGATGAAGTAGATTGCTGTTATCCTTATTACCATTGTTGATGTTATTGTTGTACAGGTGCAAAAATATCCCTATTTTGCTATTTATAAATCTTCCCCTCTGGACTCACAGCTAATGATTACTGCTCTCTTAGTCATCTGTTGACATATTTGGAGTTCTCAGTTCATGTTGGAAGCTACTGCTGTTTTCAGAGAGAGTGGATGAGGCAAGGGCTTGGGTACCACCTTAGTAGGCTGGAGCAGCATGGTAAAGAAGCTAAAACCAGATACAAATCAAAGAGATGTAGCCTCAAGCTCACTTCGTGTAGGTAGTAACTTATAGCTTTGATCTGTGCTTCTTTAAACGTTTATGCAGTGTTCTGATCTCCCGAAGGACCCAAGCTTTGTTCCCAACCCCCACTTTAACCCCAGTTGTAGAAGATCCAATGCATTTTGGGGGAGCGGCAGCTGCATGTACATCTAGACACATGGGGTATACACCCACACAGACACACATCCACACTAAGTTATAAATAAAACTAAAGCCTAAGCCAGATGATCAAGTACCTGTGAATGTGAGTGCTTCCCTAAGTTATATATCCTGAGATAACCCAAATACCATGAAACTCAGTAGAAGAGTAAAGCAAGCTAGATTTAAAAGCATGCTGTGATCTTATTAACATCTGGCGAAGAAGATTACAAATAAGGAAAAAGCCATGTGCTGGACACACGGAGCTTGAGAACACTGGTCATCAGGACACATGGTCGTTTTATTGATGCTTCCTGTGTCGTATAACTGTGCAATCTCCTTCCCTATTTCTGAATAGCAAACCAACCACAATACAATGAAGATGTTTCAATATTTGGAGAAAAGCCATGTGTTAACAATGTTCATGTATGTATCTTAGCCTGTGTAAGCCAGACCACTAGTACAAAAGCATAAACATTTTTCTACCTTCTTACAATGAGATTCTACGTAGAAGATGTACACACAGAGCGATCTTGTACAAGGCACACAAATATGTATGATTCGCACCAGGACTTGGATCATATATTTGTACTCAAAGGGAGCCGGGCTCACCAGAGCTGTTATGACAGAGCCTTAAAGAGTCCTTACCAGACTGTGTCAGCTCATTTATTGGGGGGAGCACCTTACCTTAAAAAAAGAATGACTTTATGCTCTGAGTTTATAGTACACACACACACACACACACACACACACACACACACACCTACCACAAAGTAAAAGTGATTCAATCATCCAGTATTGAGAATCTGCTACATCCAGGCAGGCACTGTGCTAGGCTCTGGGGAACGAATAATTAAAGACGACTTGTGAGCTCTCAGTGGAGACACAGGCTTGGAAGTGCTTCCTTCTGCAGCACAATACATGTAAATATAAGCTTTGAGAGATCAAAGGGGTACAGAGTAGAGAGAAAAGGGGGAGCGTATTGGCAAAGAAATATACAATTCAAATATATATATAATATATAATATTGTATATTAACACATATATTATGTTTTATATGCTATATATATACTGGTTCTTTGAGAATTTCACACAATGCACCCCAATTCACACCATGCACCCCGATCATACTCATTTCCCAATTATTCCATGTCTGCTCTCATCCGTGTGACTCCTCCCAAAATTTTAAATGAAAAAACATGTCCAATTTGTGATATTTATATATCCACTGGAGCATGGTTAAACTCTCAGTGCTTGCCCCTTAAGTAGAACTGACTTGTTCCCCTCCCACACCCCTGTCAGAAGACATCCACTGTAGGGAGCTAACTCAGTATCTCAGTCTCATGTCTTAAGAGTTCTCTTTGATAGCTTCCTGTATAGGAATGTTACTTTTGAGGAGGGGTCGGGATTGAATATGCTTGGCCCATGGGAAGTAGTGGCAATTTTATGGAAGTATGGCCTTATTGGAGGAGGTGTGGCCTTGTTAGAGTAAGTGTGTCACTGTGAAGGCAAAGCTTTGAAGTCTCATATATATAGTTTTCTTAACCTAATGCTATTTGCACTTTATAATCAGTAGAATTTTAAGACCCATACTTACAGAATTTAAAACCCTTGCTATATTCTGCATATTTGTTCAGCATATTTGTTCATATTGCCACCAAAATTAGCTGGTGAGACTACAGTAAGGATGGAGTGAAGTGACTGTGGTGGTATTTCCTACTTCTACTTGGTCAGTTGTTGAATTAAAATGAGTAGCTATTTTATATTAAGTGAAAGTATTTTATTAATTAATTAACATCTTAAATTCACAACTAAGAAACTTACTTGGTGCCATATGCTTGTTATATGTAATATTAACTAATTGCTCACAACTGCCTGGCAAACTTCATTAGCATTGAAATGTACCAACAAGCTCTCCCCCTCCGTCTTCTTTTCCACTAAAATATTCACAATTACTATTGCTCCTTAAAGTCTGGGTTCACATCTATTATCCAACCAATTCTGCTGATTCTCTGAGACTTCCAAAGTACCTGGACTGTGGCAGATGTCCTGCTGCCAGCTGGCTGTTCTCAATGCCTTCCCTTTTTGTTCATCTCCCCTTCATAGTATTCATCACAAATTTCTAAGTTTGCTTTCTAAAACACAGATCCATTCACACCCACACTTTTGCTGAAAACCTTCTGTGACCCCTAATGACTAACTGAAGAAGCCTGAATCACTTAGCCTAGCATTGAAGACCTTGAAGACTTCAATAGTAACCTAGTTGCCCTGTCTTAAACCCAGCTGCTCTCTGCAGTGCACACCCAGATAATACCTTTATCTACAGATATGCTTATTTATGCCCAAGCCTTTTATTTGTGTAAATCTTAAGACCATCTTGTCACCTTGCTAAGGTTTTACCAGACCCTCTCTCAACAGTTAACCTTACACAGCCTTAAAATGTGCATGCATTTCCATGGATACTCTCAGACAAGTTTCTATAGCACCAGGAAGCTCTTTGTTGGCCTACTTTTAACTATTGATGTATATCTCTTTCTCTTCTTATTTAGGGTTCCATAGAACAGGAACTATATGAGTCATACATGTACATTCCATATGTTTATATACCAAGGACCCATCAGAACACAGTTTCTAAGTCTATAGTATATAATTAAGTAGTACTATCTTCATTTCACGGAAGAGATCTAAGTGCTCAGAGATATTGACAAACATGGATAGCGTGAGTGAAAGGAATAAATCACAACCCTTGGGTATATTTTATATTGTAAACTGTTCAGTCTAATACCTACAGATTTTTGGTTTTCTATGAGTCAACATTTATTGGCTGATTCATTTACTATTTGCTTTTACTTAGTCCAAAATCACAGGCAGTATTACTTCATAAGGACACAATAACAAAGTCCTATAGAGTGGGAAGACTAAGTAAAATACATTTGTTTGCCTACAGTTCTGGAGGCTAGAAGTCCAACATCAAAGTATTAGCAGTGTTACTTTCTTTAGAGGACTCTCCTCCTCTTGGCTTAGAAGTAAGTGGTCCCCCCAACTCCCTGTGTCTTTACATGGTCTTCCATCTGTATATGGCTGTGATCTATTTTCTTCCCATAAGGGCATACATCATATTGGATCAGAATTCACTCATGGCAATGTGTGTGTGTGTGTGTGTGTGTGTGTGTGTGTGTGTGTGTATGCATGCTCATGCTTATGTGTGGGTGTGCAGTGTATATGTACCTGTGTTCAGATACACATGTTTATGTGTATGTATGTGTAGAGTTCAGAGATCCATGTTAGATTCTTTGCCCATCTTTTTCTACCTTAAGTTTTGAGACAGGGTCTCTTAGTGAACTTGTAGGTCACCAGTTTGAATCCTTCTGTCTCCACCATTCAGTGTTGAGATAATAGCACACACTGCCAGGCCTGACTTGGGTGCTAGGACTCTGGTCATCATGCCTGCCACACCAAGTATCTGACCTACAGAACCAACTCCTCAGCTATGTAAAAAATATTCCTTTTAATTCAATCATATCTTTCAAGGCTTTATTTCCAAATATAGTTATTCTTCTGACATCAAAGGAGATTTGATTCAGTATGTCCCACATATATCAAAATATGTAAACATATAGATCCTATAAAATAACATAGCATTCTCATACCTCATGCACATTCCTACTTATACAGCTATTATAGAATTTATTTGGGGAATAATGATAAGAAGAAAAGCCTATACATGTTCAGTGTGGATGCATTTTTCCACTAAATACTTTCTGGCTGTGGTTGGTTGAATCTGTGGATGGGGAGCCCTCAAATACAGACCAAAACTGTACAGTTATGCTCTGAGGCACTTAGGTTGAAGGATTTCAACATTTGAGTTTTGAGGAACTGCAGCAGAAGATACAGAAAGTATCTCATAGCCGACCTTTGCTGTGGCAAGTGCTAAGCTAGGTAGCCATTGAGGATGACCCCTTTGATGTTCATAAAGCTGGCGACCATTTTGTACCACCCCTTTCATTGACTTTTAGTATTTATGGTAGAAGTGAGACAGAGAAAAAACTACCACATGGGTTCTGTGGATAGTTTATTAGCTGATAGAGGTTAGGTCTCATCCCGTTTCCCCAGCATCATTGGCCCCTCCCCTTTACAGTTCAACCTCAGTGCCAGCATCTCCATTCAGCCAGCCTTCTGTACCTGCAGGCTTTGCATGCATGGATGCAATATCAACACAGTAAAATTGTCTTTTTCTTAACTATGCCTGGGGCTGGAGATACGATACAGTCAATAAGGTGTTTATGACTTATCAGGGTGAGACCCTAACTTCTTAGAACACCTACAAAAAGCCAGGAGCAGTTGTACATGTCTGCAGTGTTAGTGGCGAGAAGTGAGACAGGAGGATGCCCAAAGCTTAAGACTAGTCACTCTATTCACTTTGTCAAGCTCTGTGATTTGTAAGAGATTCTGTCTCAAGAAAATAAAATGAAGAGTGATTGTGGAAACATTCATTGTTGACCTACACACACACCTGCATCCACGGTAAATGCATAAATAAATAAATAGTCCATGTATGCATTTATGTTGTTTTAGTTAGGGTTTCTATTGATGTGGAGAGACACCATGACCACAGCAACTCTTATAAAGGAAAGCATTTAATTGAAGCGGGCTTACAGTTTCAGAGGTTAGTCCATTATCCTCATGACAGGGAACATGGCCACACACAAGCAGATGTGGTGCTGCAGAGGTATCTGAGAGTTCTACATCTGAATCAGATTGACAGGCAGAAAGAAAACAGGCTGGGCCTGGCTTGAACACTTGAAACCTCAAAGCCCACCCTGAAGGACACATTTCCTCCAACAAGGACACATTTACTCCAATAAGGCCACACCTCCTAATAGTGTCACCCCTATGAGCCTGTGGGGGCCATTTTCATTCAAAGCACCACACATGTACACAACTTACACTTTTTTGTCTTTATCTTTTAAACAATACAGAACAACAGTTACTTACACAGCCTTTTGCTCAAATTTGGTACTCAACTAGTCTAGAGACAGCTATAAAGCAAGCTTGCAGGCATGTGCAGGTTCTATGCAAACACCTTGACATCCAAAGGGGGCCTGAGCATCTGTAGATTGGGGTTTCTTTGGAGGGTGGATCCTGAAACTAATTCCCTGCAGACTGGCTATTAGAATGTTTGCCTAACCACAAACGTGCTTGCCACTTCACTGCTTACAGATGTCCTCATATTTCCTGCTCAGGCTCCGAACGGTTACCAGTGTAACATCAATGAAGTAGAGTATTGGCCAAATCACAGGACAGGTGAGTGGGTTATAGATTAGAAATCCCTTCCCTTAAGTGCCCGGGCCCTTTGTCTAACGCTGAGAATCATGGGACAAGGGCTTGTAAAGAAAAGCCTGGAAACTTTTTTCTTTCTAGTCAAAAGGCCAGATTTTCCCCCTGCTTTTCTGAGGGAAACAGATCCTGTAAATGATGACAATATCAGTCACAGCCTTAATGCCCACATAAAAGAGCAATTGTGAGGTAGTCACCTTCTCTCACGTCCCTGGTGTGTCCCAACCACTTTTAAATCATCACAGACTTTCTTCTCCAAGGCAACAGTGAGCCCAGAAGGCCCAAACATCTAAAACACCCTCTCCCCAGGGCCACTTCTAACTCAGTAAGAAAGTTTAAAACTCCTGACAAAGTCTCTCGTCTTTAGCTCGCTTTATGTTCCCTCCAGCGTCTTCCTTTTCTATTTCCCTCTGTGATGTGAAGGATTACGGCTTCAGAAACACAATGTTCTGGAATACTGGAAGACTCAAAGACCAAAGAGGCAATGGGCAAACACACCCGAGGGTCTGAAAGAATAGGGCTCTATAGACTGGCATTGGGTGTGACCTTGATCTAGCAGATTCTGAGAGTCTCAATCCAAACATAAGAAATTTGCACTAGGGGAATTCAGGCACAAACTAGACGCATAGAGCTCTGGGAATGTCCAGCCTGTGCCCAGATGTGCTTCAGCTTTTATAACCATCTTCATGTCCATCTTACCCTTGAATTTTCTTTATTTGTGTATCATACATGAAGCATTCTGCTCTTAACAGAGAGCTGGATTTTAGGTTTATCTTCCTTTGCCTCCCTCCCTGACTCAATCCCTTCCCTTTCTCTCTCTCTTTCCTTTCACCCCCTTTCTTGTTTTTGAAGAAAGAAGGACCCCACACATTATGAGCACATGACTGTTGCTCAGTGGTTCTCAAACTTCCAAATGCTCTGGGCCTTTGACTCAGTTCTAGTGATCCCCCCACCATAGATTATGTCGTGCTACTTCATAATTGTAATTTTCCTACTGTTATGAATCATAATTTAAATATCTGATCTACAGCATAGCTGGTATGCAGCCCACAGGTTGAGAATCACTGTCATAGAGCATTTTATTTGTAAGCAGACTGCCCCTTAGAGAGGCTTTAAGAAGCCCCTAAGTATCTTCTGCTTTCTAATTTTTGGAGACCCCAAGTCTTTTGCAGGAGGTCACAGCTCAGCTATTTGGCCTCCTCGTATCAGATGAAGAGACAGACCATCAAGGAGAGGACTGGGAATTAAAAATGGAGCTTATCGCCTGATGAAGAATGTCAGCAGGAGGCTGACCTTCACAGGGTCGTGCATGTGCATTGTCTTAAGGATTTTAATTCAGGACAGCTAATGTCACTGTTGGGAATAAATCCTTATACTCTCTCCCAGCATTTCTCTGAGTATGTAGCTTTCAACTTCCCTCTGTGTTGTTGGGAAAATGCCTGAAAGGGGAGGACTTGGGGAGGGAATGCCATCATGCCAAAGGTTATGGGCTACAACAGGACCAGAAAGATGCTGGGAGCCTTGCCCAGTACCAAGTGGGTCAGAAGCAGGGGCTTCTTCAGGGGGAAAAAAGGTATATCAACAGGATGAGGGCTTTGGGATGGAGAAGAAAGAGAACATAGGAGGGACAAAGTCTATCTCTGAGGAAATTTCCAGATATTCTGGGATCATGGTTCTTGCATGGTAATGGGATCTTTGGGTCCACTAGGGCCAGGATGACCTCAGATATTCATACGTTCCACTCTTCCTTCTGGTGTGATTGCCACAGGAAACTTTTTTGCAGCTGTGTGTGTGACAGGCCATGTGCTTGATCTTCAGTAAATCCTCATCGGCTCTCAGAGTACCTGTTTCCTCACTTGTAAACTTGAGAGGATAATATCTTAGCAGGTTTGTCATAAGGGTTGAAATAGACAGAGAGCCTGGTGGCCTCTCTGATGTGCAGTGGGCTCCCCATGAGTACTGGATATGAAGAGCAGAGATGGTTTCCTCTCAATCCTTCTAGGTCAAGATGTTGAACAGTCCTCTGTATATAGATGGTATTCCACAAATCTTAAATAAAGCAGACTGTCAAACTTTGCATTTGAGGAGGTACTGAGCTCAATGTATGGGTTTCTTTCCAACCACTTGAGGACAGCTGTCTATCTGGCTAGGTCTTGTCCTGGTTGTCTTCATTGATGCCCCCTGCACCCCACACCTGTTATATGGTTTTCTTTCTTTATGTGGTGAATTCTATTCCCTTCAAAGGCTAGCTCTGATCTGTACTCCACTAGGAAACTTTGCTGACCTGAACTTGCCATTTAAAATGTCCCCTTTCTGTGCTGCCACAGTATAGATAACACCCTTTTCTTTAGTCAATTTGATGTGTGTTTCTACCCCATTGGCTTCAGCAATATTGGGTATTGTAATATTAGGTGTATGTAGATGGGCCAGAACTTAAAACAGAAAGGATATGCATAAAAGGGCTTTTAGTGACCAAATATAAGTCTGTGTAGATGGAAATGACAAGGTAGCTCTTTCTTTTATTTTGTGTTTTGCATATTGAACCCAAGGCTTTACAAATCCTATGCTAGCATACAGCTGCTGACCAGAATACAGCTGCTGACCAGCATACAGCTGCTGACCAGCATACAGCTGCTGACCAGCATACAGCTGCTGACCAGCATACAGCTGCTGACCAGCATACAGCTGCTGACCTACATCTCCAGCCACAGTAGCTGTTTAATAATTGCAAAGGATTTGAGCCATAGGCTGGATTCAGAAGACAGGACCATCAAGACATCCTATGGATACTGGAAGGCCTAATGACAGTGTTCATAAAAAGGTGAAGAAGTTTCTAGAAATTCACTCTTCTTCTTGCAAATAAATTTATCATGGAGAGTTGTACAGACAGAGAAGATGTTCAACCTCTTATAATTAGGAAGAAATGTATGAAAAGAGAGTCTGGACTCCACCCAATAGTACCCCCCCCCTTAGCATTATTTGTGGAAATAATGGATATGTTGCTGTCAGAACCAGATAGATGGGTCTCAGGGGAGGGATGTGCCAACTTGGCTGTGGATCTGTAAATCGCTCACCACGGAGAACTAGCTAGGGTATACCTGGTTCACAGGAATTGGTTGAGTGAATTGCAATTATTTTGATAATCAATTGGTTTATTGCTCCCCCCTTGTAGAAAACTTGCTTAAACATTGATAACTCATAGATACATAGCCAGGGCTGAGCCATGATGTAAAGTGTGTGGCCGGGGTGTAACTCTGTGGTTTAAATCACAAGAAAAAAAAAAAGACACATGAAAGACAGGACAGAAAGACAGGAGAAAGAGGTAAGAGGGAAGAAGGGATGGAAGGAAGGATGGGGAATAAAAAAAGAGAGGAAGGAAGGAAGGAAAGAAGGAAGGGAGGAAGGGAGGAAGAAAGGAAAGAAGGAAGGAAAGAAGGAAGGGAGGAAGGGAAGAAGGAAAGAAGGAAGGGAAGAAGGAAGGAAGGAAGGGAAGGAAGGAAGGAAAGAAGGAAGGGAAGAAGGAAGGGAAGAAGGAAGGGAAGAAGGAAGGGAAGAAGGAAGGGAAGAAGGAAGGAAGGAAGGAAGGAAGGGAAGAAGGAAGGAAGGAAGGAAAGGAAGGAAGGAAAGAAGGAAGGGAAGAAGGAAGGAAGGAAGGGAAGGAAGGAAGGAAAGAAGGAAGGGAAGAAGGAAGGAAGGAAGGGAAGGAAGGAAGGGAAGGAAGGAAGGAAGGAAGGAAGGGAAGAAGGAAGGAAGGGAAGGAGGGAGAGAGAGAGAAAGTTAGAAACCAGCCCCCGAGCTTGGCCGTGTCTGTTAAATTAATTCCACAGGTGCTGGCTCCAGGGTGTTTTATCAAATGTGCTGCAGATCTGTAGATGCTGCATTGTCCCTCAGAGTCATTAAATGGAACCTGGATAGCTGTAACACAGCTCAGCTTCCAAGAAGTGCAGCCCGTTCACACTTATACTTCCCCACGATATATGGTTATTGTTAGATGTGCACATCTCGGCAGGCTGCCTAGACGGGAGTCTCTTTGTCCTTTATTCAGATGTGAGGTAAGGATGCTTTCAGCACAGCAAGACGACAGCCAGGCCTCCCGACTATGAGCAGTTCCACAGACCAAGCATGAACCAGCTACAAAAAGCCCTTTTGTTCACCATGCAATGGCCATCTTTTGTCAGTCAGACCCCAGAAGCTAAGGTACACACAGATCACTTTAAAAAAGAATTTAAATATTTCTGAAAGACACAGTGTCCACTAGTTTTTGTGCTAAGTGGCTGTGTCAGGACAGCCTTAGGATCTGTTGTTGTGGGCACCGTCCACCAAAGGCCTTTAGAGCTATGCTTAGGGGGAAAATGTAATCCTTGTGGTTTGTGTTTCATTGAAAACAGAACAGTCATTATTATCCAGGGTCCTGATGATGGCTGCTTTTGTGACATGGCTTGGTGGGGGAGTTGTGTCACAAAACCCTTGCCCTTTCCACAAAAGGTGATGGCCGAGAGAGGCGGGGCTGTGGGGAGCTGCCTGGCAGGACTTCTTTTTAGCCTCCGGGGAGGCAGCTTTGGGCATACTGTATTCAGAATGCTTAGTCTGAGAGCAAGATCTCACTTTAGTTGTTGGCAGAGAAGACAATGAACATTGATAATTGAAGATTTGCCCGAATGCAAGCCAAGAGGGTGACCAAGGTTATTGATCCCACAGAAACCCTGGCCCCTAGGGAATTTCTGATTACATCTTAATGTTTTTCTAATGTATGGCAGCATCACAGTAGAAGGCAGGGCTTTACAGAGAAACCAAGTAAGACATCACGGGCCAGGGGGTGATTCTCTGAACTTCAGTTTCTGAAAAACATGGAGAGGAAGTCAGTAATTTGAAACTCATAAGGAGTTTTGAGTAACATTCTTTCTTTTACATGCTTCTTTCATCCTCAGATGGTCCTGTCTGCCTATTAGGGTGGGTGGGGAGCAGTGACCACTGGGGACCACGTGCTAAGACGCTGGTTTGCCTGGTCTATTTCATTGTTGCTAGGATCAACTCCCGTAGTCATTTCCAGTTCTCTCCCTTAGTAATGTTTTGTTTACTCATTTTAATCATGCCAATGAAAACACTTAAACTTAATATGTGTTTACCTAAAGGCATGTTTTAAAGATTCATTTTCAGTACAGACACTTCATCGTTAGTATCTCTTTCCACCACTGACTTCTGGTGGTATTCAAACCAGCCGCTCTATGGGAGGGACCAGCAGATGTCACTGTAGCTCTGCTCATTCATCTTTGTTCTTGATGGAATTCGAGTTCTGGGTTTTTTGGGCTCAGCTGATCACATTTCTTGTTTAATCAAAGCATAATGTATCCTAACATTTGTAATTTGTGTTGCTGTTATTCTTCCATTGTGTGTGGAACTGGATGCTCATCTTCACAGAGATGCAAGCCATACAAAGTCACGCACCCCCCCCCCCCCAGTGAGGTGTGGAATCAAAGGACTGGCCAGGGAGCCAGCTAAGATGGAGACAAAAGAGCGAGGTATGTGCCTGCTGACTCCTGCACTGATGGACAGGTTCAGGATTGATGCCAGGCACCGTCCTTCCATTCTTTAGGAACTCTGGGGCCAGAGGAAGTTCCCATGTCCTGTAATGACAAGGCCCTCTAGTTAGATACAAGACACAAGGAAGACAAGATTTGGTGATGTAGTTAGTCTGTTGTGGGTAGACTACTCCAGGTTCAGTATTGTCTGCACTGAGAACCACCTGCCTTCTTAGAAGAAAATAACTTGAGTCTTGGTTTGTTAGGATACAGTTTCTGAGAAAAGCAGTGTTTGATAAACGGAACCTGGCCATCAGATAAACAGTGGTACAAATTCTCTCCTAGAATTTGCACTTTGCACTGACAGAAAAAAAGTCCACATTGAACTAAGAGACAAAGGGACCTTAAATCTTCATGGCATGTCTGTGAGGTGAGAGTGTGTGTGAGTTTGGTAAGGAAATGGAAGAACCCTTGATATGTCAGTTCTGCATACACATGAAGATCATGACTGAGCAAGAAAGAGCGGTGAGCAGAGCCATGGCACAGAAAGGACCGTTCATGAGGGTGAGCACTTGTCTCTCTCCTCTTAGCAAAAACTCAATATGGCTCTAGCAAGAGTTTGACTTATATGGCCTGGTATCTTTTCCTGACAGACCCGTTTTATAGAAGGGCCATGTGTCTGAAATGAAGTATCGTTAAGTCAGACCATTGACCGGAGTCCTGCGTGTAACATACACAGCTGCTGAAAAATGAGCTGGACCATTCAATGACCAGTCATCTTGACTTAATTTTTATCACCGAAGTTCAATCCAATGTCATTTTTAAAAACCAAATTCTCAGATGAGCAATTTTCTTTTCTCACCTTTTGCATCCTCTTTTTCCGTTACCACCCACCCCTCCTCTCTGTAACATCCAGAATTAAAAATGACCTCAGCTCACGACTGTTTGGATTATTTGTGCCTCTGTGTGATCAGCTTTATGGTAAAGTTGGTACACATATTTGGCCAATAGAAAATGATATGAATGACAGTATGCCAGTCACATGTGTACACGTATGGCCAAGCAAGCCCTCCCTAGGCCAAGCCTCTCCTGGTAACTGCAGTGTATCCTGACATCTCAAGTGTGACTGTACAAGGGACATGAACAAAAATTGTCTAGCTGAGCTACTCCCAAATTCCAGACCCTCTGAAGTTATGTCTGATTGTACACATACTTGGGTTGTTTGAGAAAAACAGGGTCAAGAAAATCAAGTTTGTAAGAAACAAAGTTTAGGAAATCAATCATACTTGCATTCAAGGTCACTACCATGTAGGGTTCTAGTTTCTTTTTAGCCCTGAACATATTTGTTATTAAGATTTTATCTTTAATTACATGTGTATGTAAGAGGGCAGGTGTGTGTGTGTGTGTGTGTGTGTGTGTGTGTGTTACAGATAGATGCCCTCTGAGGCCAGAAGAGAGTGACAGATCCCCTGGAGCTGGTGTTACAGGACAGGAGCCACCATACTTGGGAGCTGAGACCTGCCTGAACTCAGATCTTCTGTAAGGGCAGTGCGTGCTATTGACCATCTTTGCAGTGATCTGGACCTGTCATTTTAAGTCACAAAGTCTTGAAGTAGTTTGTTCCTCAGCTGACCACTAGTGACATTGTCTTCTCCCTTGCCCCTTCTCCCTCCTCCCCTCTTTCCCTCCTCCCTCCCTCCCTCCCTCCTGCTTTTACATCTCATTGTATCCTATTCATCTGGCCTCCTTCAGACCTTCTAGAGTTCTGTCAATTATATTTCTTCAGACATTGTTACCAGAAGCTATCTTGTAGCTAGCCTATTTGAGACCCCGCTACCCATATGATTTAGAGTCCAAAGGGTAGTCTTTTATGTCAGCCAATTAATTTACACAACAAAGGAGACTCAGTTACATACATTTGTTACTAGGCCAGCATTGATATATGGTAATGGCATTTTTCTCAGGTGTTATCACATCAAGAAGATATTAAAGCCTCTCTCTTACCACAACTTATGATAGTGAAGACCATTTTTCATGATGCATAACAATGGGGTTGTGGTTTAATACACAGCTGGGAGTCATGTCAAATAAAGCCAACAGCTAACATTAATGGAGGTCAATGAGAAACAAAGTCTGCACAGTCCAAACATGGCGGTCAGAGACAGAGACTTCAGCCAGAGAATGCGCATCTGATGGGAGGCTGCAGAACTTCTAAACACTGTAGTGCTTTTGCTGAGCAGAGATTGACACAGGCTTCTATGGTCCTCAATCACTCACTCAGGCTGTTATCCACACACTCAACAGTACCCCATGCCAGTCAGCTTCCTTCTACTCTAACAAATACTTGACAGAAGGAGGGAAGATGTATTTTCGCTCACTGTTTCAGAGTTTTCTGCCCATGCTCACTTGTGCCTGCTGCTTTGGACTCATGGTGGTATAGGACATCTTGACAAGGTTATATGAAAGGATTCTACTGACCTCCTGGTTGGGAAGAAAAAAGGCAGAAGAAAGGGTCAGGGTCCCAATGCTCTTCAAAGCATCCCGTTGGTTCCCCATTTCTCCAGGTAAGCCCCACCTCCTGAAAGTTCTTTTGTCTCTGCACAGCACCACCGCCTGGGAACTGAGCCCTTAGCAGATGGATCTTTAGCCAGAAGTCTTTAAGATCCAGACAATTCTTCTCCGCCTCAGCCCCTACCTCTGATATTGCATAAGTTCATTGGAATATAGCTCTGAACTTCAAAGTCAGATCATTCTTATGAGTTTTTGTGTTTTCTCTCTCTCTTTCCCCATCCCCTCTCTCTCCTTTTGTAATGATCACACTTTCACCAAACCTTTTATCACTGTTCACGGATGCTCTAGAGTCCCTATACCACCAAGGTGTCACAGAGTATCACACAAATCTTATGCAGATGAATGGCTACTTAGATCATATGGAGCAGAACAATATTACTTACTCAAGACACTGGTGAAGTTAAAATGAAGGGGACTGATGTATTCTTACTCTGATTAAAACCTCTTGAAATACTTACTACCACGAGAGTACCATCAGCTCATAAGACAAAATAAACTTCCTGCAAACACCAGCATTTAATTATAGTAATAAGTAGCAACAGTAACAAGGATGAGAAGGGGGAGGGCAAGATGGAGGAGAAAGACAGCAGCTCTGGCTAATACCTATGGAGCATCATCTGTCAGGTATTGTTCTTCCAGAGTCACAGATATCATCTTATTTAATCGTCACAAAACATCAATGAAAGAGCCGATGGTTATTTTTACGACACAAGAGAGACACACAGAGATTAAGCACTGCCACGTGCTCCACAGCAACACTCCGATCAACCATGTGCTCATAGCTGATGGGAGTCCTGTAACATGACAATGGAACTGAAAGCACTCCCACCTCCCAGTGACACTGTAGGCCTAGTGTAATGAGTTACCTGCACAGATCTGAGGTAGCGTTGGTGAAAAGAAACATTCTGTGCTACCAGCCACCCAAAGTATAACCCATATAACTATGCACAGATAGTGCTTACACCCGGATCAGATCACCATGTGATGTTTCCCAATGATGACTCGTTGATAGAGTCATATATTGCATCTCCTTAAATGTTTTGCTACTGAGAACCTTGAAGATGGTATTATTATTATTATTATTATTATTATTACTCATTATTAGTGTTGGGCCTTAAACAGAGGGCCTCACTCCTAGTACTTTTAGAATTGATGTAGAACTTGCAAAGCCTGAACGATGGAATGAAAGGTAGCAGAAATATGCTCAGGATAGCCAAAGAAAGAAAGCTCATTACAAAAGTGTGTGTGCAACACAGGATAGATAGCTAAAAGCACCTGCTCATCAACAGCAACAGACTGATTCATGCATCCAACTACAGAAAAGACAGAGTTAATGTTCTAATTCTTGTGACAGAGAGCATGGAAAAGATACTGTTGCTTTAGTATCTCCAGTTACTGGAGTGACAGTTTGGGATCGGCGCCCCCAGAACTACAGCATAAGCACCATGCCATCAAGATAGCATCCATGGTCAACCACAGGGGTTGACCTGGTATTCAGCAAGGAAGCATGACCACCTATTCACAACCAAAGAGCCACTATTAGATATTAGAGATGACATAGATCTCTGGCCCCTAGCCACTGGTGTTAGAAAGGCCTGGGTTCAAATCCAGCCCCTGTCAGTTCTTCGATATGTGGTTGAGTTGTGTGTGTGTATCTTTTTTTTTATTATTATTACTTTTATTTTTTTACAGTTCAGTCATTATCACTCTCCAGGTCCACCCTCTGACAGTCCCATGCTTGAACTGGTGTAAACCTCAAAAAAGGTTAATTGCAATACCTATTTCATGATGGTGTCTTGAATACCATGATTGTGGCCTAACAACCGAGGGCCCGGTCATTGCTGCGGAGAGCTTGATTCTTACTCTGATTGTTCCACATACGCAAGCTTGAGCAAGCTGTTTAACTTAACTGCATCTCACTTCCTCTACAAAATGATGACCAATATAGCATCAATGGTTACTCAAACATAGCAGTGTCCTTATGCATAGGGGGTACATACAGTGGATTGTACCCACTGCTATTATCAGTATCTCCTGCAGTGCTGCCTCCTAGCACTGGGGCAATAGTGATGTCCCCTGGTTTGTGCCCTGGTACCTCCTTGCATCATTATTCTGGGTGAAGAACTGCTTCTCATTTTATGGGGACTAAGCAAAGCAGTAAGGAATTTCAACACCACCGAAGCAGAGCACCATGGAAAAGTGACGAGCTTCTTATTTCTGGGATTTTCGTTTAATATTCTCATAGTGTGGTTTGCCACAAGTAACTGAAGCTGCAGGAGGAGAAAACCATGGGAGGTGGAGCTGCCATTATAACTCATGGGGTTTTGGTGAGGAGTAAGTTAATGATTATAAAATCCAAAGAACAATGCCTGGCACGTAGAGAGTTCTTTGTAAGTATTTGCTATTGAAATGAAGTCACAGAGTGCTTTTGAAGCAATGGAGCAATGCCCAGCACAGTGTAAATGCTCAATAAATGGTTGTGATTTTGAGTTACTGCTGATGCTCACCATTAGGTTGGAGGAGGATTCTGGCTCACGTTAAATGTGAATGAATAGCAAATTGTCACAGTGTGGAAACTTTAATAATGCTAGTGTCTATTTCTTGTGAGACTGTAAATCAAACTGTTGGCTCATCAAGTGGTTGTTTACTGGGACTTTTGAGTTTCTTAGAACATTCAGTAGCTCTTCTGGCCAATGCATATTGACTTATTTGAGTCTTATTATTACAAATATCTTCTGTGTTTATGGGTTATCTGGGGAAGACTCTTCCTAAACGATAGGTATGATACTTTTCCTTTAGTCTTTTCATTTATTTATCTATTCAGGTATTTTGGTGTGCATGTGAGTGTGTGCATATGTGTATGGGTACTTGTTCATGTGAATGTACAACATGCATGTGTGTGTGTTTGTGTGTATGTGTGTCTGTTTGTGTGTGTGTGCGCAGAGGTCAGAAACCAACGTTAGATATTGTTAGTCTGGTGCCATCCACCTTTTTGTTTGTTTTTTATTTTAAATTGTTCTTTTTCTTCCCTTTTTCTTGTCTTTTCTTTTTCTTAATTTTTCCTTTCCTTCCCTTCCTTTCTCTTCCTTTCCTTTCCTTTCCTTTGATATAGGGTCTCTCATTGCTTTGGAGATAGGCTGCCTGCCTGATCAGCCTCGGGGAGACCCACCTGTCTCTACCTCTCCAGCCACAGGATTGTAAGTGTACACCACCATGCCTAGCCTTTCATGTGAAATCTGGGTATCAAATTTGTACTCGCATAGCAAGCATTCTGCTGACCAAACTATCTCCCCAGGTCTGCATGCTTAGTTTATTGTGCCCATTTTTCTCAGTGCATTCGTGTCCTCCAGAGCCAATGCAGGCAGAGGCATTGCAGTATCAGAATGGTGGAATGCTGCAGAGAAGGCTGTTCAACCAGGACTTTATCTCTCCCATCTTTCACTGGCAGGAGCATCAGATCCCAGGTCTCCACTCTCAATGGACTGACTAGGCCAGGGTTTGTTCTGAATACAGACCTCTCCTCCTCACGTCAATCGGAAGGCCTTCCTGCTGGTTGCTTGTCAGGTGCAGACTCTTGGCAACATGGAGTCATGCTCAGCAGAAGTGCATGTTTCTAGCCACAGCATAGCCGTTGACAGCAAGGGCTGGCATGTTTCGGTTTTCTGCGGCCAACCAGGTGATTGCTTCCCCAAAGGTGGGAGCAGGTGCTTTGCCTATGTCTCCACTGTGTCTTGGTTCCTCTAGGCAGTTTTTGTTTTTGTTGAGCTGCCCTTTAGTAAAATTCACATACATGGCACCTGGTAGGCATTTGATGTCACTTAGTTGGTCTCCACATCTTAGGATGGATCATCAATCAGGCTGTTCCCTTAGCCTCAACAAATCTTGCTGTATTAGTGCCTTTCCTCTTTGTTGCTACAAAAGCAACGTTAGGAAGACACAGCATGTTGTGGATCAACATTTGAGGGTAGAGTCCATCACTGTGGGGAAGCATAGCCGCTGAGATGTATGGAGGCTGTTTATATAGTGTCCAGAGCCAGAAACCAGATGAAATGTATGGAGAGGGCCTATATAGGGTCCAGAGCCAGAAACCAGAGTGAGGTGGATGTGGAGCTCTGAGGTGGATGTGGAGCCGTGAGGTGGATGTGGAGCTGTGAGGTGGATGTGGAGCTGTGAGGTGGATGTGGAGCTCTGAGGTGGATGTGGAGCTGTGAGGTGGATGTGGAGCCGTGAGGTGGATGTGGAGCTGTGAGGTGGATGTGGAGCCGTGAGGTGGATGTGGAGCCGTGAGGTGGATGTGGAGCTGTGAGGTGGATGTTTAGCTCTGAGGTGGATGTGGAGCCGTGAGGTGGATGTGGAGCTCTGAGGTGGATGTGGAGCTGTGAGGTGGATGTTTAGCTCTGAGGTGGATGTGGAGCCGTGAGGTGGATGTGGAGCTGTGAGGTGGATGTGGAGCTGTGAGGTGGATGTGGAGCTGTGAGGTGGATGGGGAGCTTTACTCACATTCTTCTTTGCATTCACACTGGTGCCTGGGTAGGGCTTCCTTCCTTAGTTATGACTCTTTGGGAAGACCTTGTAGTCAAATCCTGAGGTACATTATAGAGATTCGAAATCTCACCAAGTTGACAATGAAGATTAGGCTTCACACTTGCCTTCAAACGAGCCCACACCATAGAAAGCCAATCTGTGAGAAAGAATTTTTAAAAATATCTTATAGAAAGTACTTAAATTCACACTTTCTTTGGGGGAAAGAAATCTTCAAACCAAACTTCTGAGAGGATGTAGTTCGTTTTTCCGTTCCTGTGATAAACACCATGACCAAAAGCAACTTGGGGTGGGCTTTACTTGGCTTATCCTTCCAGGCCACAGTCTATCGAGAGGGAATTCAGGGCAGGGATTTAAGACAGGAATGTAGAGGCAGGAGTTATGCAGGAATCTTGCTTACTGACTTACCTCTGGCCTATGATCTGCTAGCATCTTACACAGCACAAGACCTGCTTAGATATGGCCCCACCCACAGTGGGTGTGCCCTTCTACATCAACACACAATTAAAACAATGCTCCACTGACTTGCCATGAGGTAATTAGGCAGTGAGGATCCCTCTTCCCAATGACTCTGGATTGAGTCAGTTGAAAAAAAAAAATGGAGACAGAGAATTAATGAAAATGCACTGATCAGGGTTGATAGTGGGAATGTTGGGGTCACACACTTGCTATCTACTGGGGAAGTGTTGAAGGGGACGTGTGCCTTGGGAAGCATCATAATGTCATGTTCTTGTGTCATTAGACTGAAGATCCCAGGAAGTACTCTGTTTCTGAGATCACTCACAGGTGACCCTGCCTTCACCAACTCATCTTAGACTGGCTCCCTTAACTAACTATCATTATAGAGGAGGGAGTCTCATGAGCCTTACTCAAGCAGGAGAGGGCATCTGCCTGAGCTAACAACCCTCTACAGGAACTCACAGGGAGGAACTGGGATTCATGCTTGTAAGAATTATAAGAATGAGGTTTGTATAAGGTTCTCCTCATGCATGGACAAGAGCTATGTGAAGAAAGGCACTTTGTGCTCATTTTCCAGGTTCCTCAAGCAACAATCTTCCATAAAGTCTGGGTTCCACTTTGCCCCTCAGCTTATGTGGTATGAAGCCCCTGGGCCAGTGCTCAATGACAAGCATACAGAGAAGAGGATGGAGGTGGGGAGACAAAGAGGGAGAGGGAAAAAGAGAGAGGCGGGCAGAGAGGCAGAGACACAGACAGAGGTAGACAGGCAGAGACAGAGAGACAGAGATGGAGACAGAGAGGGAGTGACACAGACAGAGACAGAGAGACAGAGAGACAGAGAGAAGGTTAATTGCAGAGCAGACTCCATGAAACTTTCAGTTTCTGTCCTCCTTTTAGCTCCATGCTAATGTATTTTGTCCTGGGGACTAGGCAAATGCCTGGGACAGGCCTTACCCCTCTTTTTAAGAAAATTTACTTGACATAGAGGATGTATAAGTTTATATATTCATATAAATGTATATATACCTACCAGTGTATTTAGTAAAAATACACCCACTTCATTGGAAGCACCTTTTTCTTTCCCGGGGATAATTTTTTTTGTCATTATTATTTATGAGTATGAGTGTTTGCATGCATGTGTGTACATACATCACACACATGCTGTCAGTGGTATCTATTGAGGTCAGAGGAGGGCACTGAATGCCCTGGAGCTGGCATTGCTGAGTTCTACTTGCTCACTTATGAGGTGCCATGTGTGTGCTGGGAACTGAGTGCAGGTCCTCAGGAAGAATGATGGGTGCTCCTCACCATGGAGCCATTGCTCCAGTCCCAAATATTTCGATGTTTAAAGATTATTAGGTGATGTGAAGAAATGTTACACTCATCTGCCAGGCTCTGGTTGGGGACAGAATAGGTATTTGATAAAGTTTTATGGAGAAACTGTCTTATCTATACAGGAACTGCAAAGCAAGATGGCAGAGATGGAGAGCTGAGCTGAAGACAGAATTCAGAGCAATGCAAAAGCACTGAGTTTAATCCCCACTTCCTGGCAATGCCCACTGTAAGCAGACTTCCTGAACACATTCACACCATATCACAGAGGCAGCTGTCTCTTTTATCTGTAAGACTAGCTTTTATATGCAGCTGGGCTGGCCTTGAAAAGCTAAACACCCTTGTCAGGCAGTAAATTCCATTAAGGCAGGAAGTGTGCCATCTTTGAGCATAAATTTGGTATGTTTAGTTCAGAGCCCTGCAGCTCATGGCCACTTTAATAAATGTTTGCTGACTTGTTGGCATGCTACTCCGAAAAGATGTGTCCATGAAAATGAGCGTGCACGGTATTTGTCTGGGTGACCCTGGGTCCATGGGACACTCTTTATGGATGAATGGCTCCTCATCTGTGAAAGATACTGTGCTTAACATTTATTGAGTGCTAGCCCTGAACCAAGCATTGAGTTTAAATACTTTATCAGTACAGCCTTACTGGTTTCTCAAAAACCACCTCCAGAGGATCGCTGCTTCCCAGATGGAAAGCTCAGTCAAAAGGAATCCCCAAGTCACTGAGAGGGTGAGGGTAAGGGGACAGCAGTTACCTTGTCTGGATTTCAGGATTTACCCAATACCCTGTAGCAAGCAAGCATTTACCTGCAACTGATTTACTGTGCATTCAGGTGGTGTTCTAGCTTTGTTTCTGTTGCTGTGATAGAACATCTTGGAAAAAAGCAACTTGGGGAGGAAGGGGGGCTCTTTTATCTTATAATTCTAGACTATAGTCCATCGCTGTGGGACAGTCAAGGCAAGAACTTCAAACTGTTAGTCATACCACATCTACAGTCAAAAGCAGGAAGAGAAAAAAGAATGCATGCATGCTTACTTGCCTGCTTGTACTTCGCTTCATTATTTCTACCCTCTTACAGTTCAGGACCCACCCACCCCCACCTAGGGAATGGTGCTGCCCATGGTGGGTTACACCTCCCCACATTCATTAACTTAACTAAGATAGTGTCCCTCAGACATGCCCACAAGCTAACCCAATGTACATCTCTCATTGAGACTTTATTTCAAAGATTCTAGGTTGTGTCAAATTGACAAAGCTAACCATCACAGGGAACATGTATCTGAGGAATGGCTTTTGGTTCCAGTCCCCTGAAGACTAGGAATGAACTCTCCAGGAGGAACACCATGTTCTTGCATTAGGACTACTCTTAGCTGCACATCACAGCATCAACAGTGCAGACAGGCTGTGGGTTTTCTGGGAAGGGTGGTTGTACTCCCTTGGGCATTGGCTGCTATTATCATCTGTGTTTGAAAGGCCTATATTTTCTTGTACCTTTTCAGGGGTAACATCCAGATAAGGGAAAAACAAGAGCTGGGAAGTTCTGCCACCCAGTGAGCTTCCATTCCTAGCCTAATCCATTCTGCTTCCAGAGACGACGGGAAAGCCTCTGCTCTCCCCTAGCCCCGATATGAAATGCCTCCCCACGGGTGGAAAATGCAGACACCTCTGGGTGGTGGTACCAGAAGAACTGTTCTTCCAATAACGCTTTCATTCCCTAGAAGGCCTACAGCCCATTTTGTGAGACCAGGTCATAAGTAACTAAGTAGAGAAGACCAAAGATTTGAGATTTTTAAAATAACTATTGGTGCAACCCCTGATGGTTCTCTTCATTATTTAAAATTAACTCTTTAATCATTGAGTTCACAGTCAGAGTGGAGGCCATTGTACTAAGTGTGCCTGAGTCTGCTTCTGGGGCCTATGCTCTTGACTACTGCTCCCACTGTTAAAGCGCCCCCTCTAGGGTTTACTGGGCCTCAGAGCTACCTTTCTCAGTCCATCCTTACTGCCATTGGCTCCCACTGTGGGCTCTGCATTGTCTACCAGTTGTTCTCCCCGACCCTAACCTAATCTGCTCTGCATGCCCCCATTCTGCTAATGGACTGTGTGGCTTCTCTCCCCCCATGAACAAACTCTATTCTGTCCATCCAGAACTCCAGCCCCTTCCTTCAAGTGGCCTATCCTCCCCATTTCATCCCCTGGCACCTCTCTGCCATGAAGCACATGAAGCGGTATTTGTGTCCCTTGTGTGCCCTGTTCTTCCTCTCTTACACCCCCATGACCCCCCCCCACACACACACACACTTCAGTTTGTGGTCAGTGATGACTGTCACCCATTAGTTTGCTATCTATCTTTCTTCAGTGCCCTGCCTTCTCTGTTCCCAGATACTCTGTAGGCCTGGTGGTCCTGAGACTTGGTAATTACTACTGATGGCTGAGCAAATCTCAGGGAGCTTGGTATTTGCATCTCCTGAATTACACCATTTCCATTGCCAGTTGCACCCAGAAGAATTAGTGATGCATAGTCATAGTTGAGCAATTTTGGGGTGCAGTTGGCACACGTGCTCGCACTCGTGGGCACACACACACACACAGCAGGGGAGACATTAATTAATTAGAGCATACTCAGCATATCTTTTCTCCTCTGCTGGAGGTTTCTAACTTTATTCGGTGCTGCAGTGCACCCACCCAGATGCTTTACTCTTAAGTATTAACTTGCTGTAACATGCATGCACCCCTTCCCCAGTCTTCCTTGAAGCCAGAGGTCACCACAGGTGTTGTCTGACTGCTAAGCCTGCTGGAGGGCTGGAGAGAGGCTTTTTCCAGATAAAAGACAGTGAAGGTGGAAAGCCTGCCCATGTAGGCCTTTCCTCTCTCACTGCCTTGATTATGATTGGATGATTTCAGCTGGGATCCTTTTGTGAGCTTGAAACATCAAGCCTGGGAGTGCAAAGTCAGCGCATCTGAAGTGGTGAACAGAGCAGGAAGAAGCGTAGCACTCTGCTCACATCAGAAATCCCACCACTCAGGAGTCAGATACACAAGGACAGGAGTTCAAAACCAGCCTGTGCAGTCTGAGAGAGAGAGAGAGAGAGAGAGAGAGAGAGAGAGAGAGAGAGAGAGAGAGGAAGAGAGAGAGAGAGGGGAACACTTGGGTTAGATGCTTGGTGACTTGGTTGTGTAACTATAAAATGTATAACCACATCTTGACTTCCGATATGTGATAAATATATGAGGTGTACATATAGAGATGCCTTAAGGCATTACTAGCTGTATAATTCTGTTACTTGCAGCAGAAAGCATTCCTAAATTGTGCAGACAGCTTAATTTTAAATGTTGTATAATGAATCAAGTACTTTAACATCAGTATACGAGAATATGTTTGGATATTTAATAAAAAAGAAATTTTTAGCTAATTAATAACATATAATACAGTTATAATATAAATTAATTATCTTAACAAAGGTAAAATGTTATTTTGTAACAACTAATTAAATCATAGCCCATGAAGTAAAAGAAAATGGCAAAGAGAATTTATTAATTCCACTGCTAGGGACAAAAACAGATGTTGGCTTTCTTTCTTAAACAACCAGACATGTTATTCTAAATAAAACCACACTAATATTCCACAATCTTTGTACTTTAGTATTGTTTAGGGTGTCTCCATTCTCCTGGCCTTCTGAGAAATTTCTTTGTGCAGAGCTTCTGCCAAAATGACATCACTGACCTTCCTGGTGCCTAGGTCACCCTCAAGCTTCCTTCCCACAGTGAGGTGTGCCTTTAGGAGAACATTCCAGGTCTATGTCTCCCAGCCTCTCTCTGGTTTCTTAGTCTTCTGTAAAGTTTCCTTGGTCTGCGCACCTCTGCTACTTCATGCAGTAGGGTTTCATGGGCATGACCTGCCCCTGCACAGGTAAGTCTGGCAAAATTGAAATCTTCAGGGAAATATCAGGAAAGACACTTGTAGCCATTAGTCAAGCATGGCTCCTCATTTCAGCCTGATTAGTAATTAAGTTGATATTTTGATCTCTATCAGTCTCTCTCCTGTGCCTACTTCTTAACGGTTTCCATACATTGGAAAAACGTATTACAGTCAGTGACCTGGGATGTCGGAGAACTTCGTCACCAGAGCGGCCGTCTCCTGGGAGGTTTCTTACTCTCCTGGGAGGTTTCTTACGTTAGGCGTGTAGAGATGGTCACCTTCTTTAGGAATAATAACATCGTGCATATGTAATCAGTTATTTACTCAATGAAAATTACTGAGTATCTCTACCATGAGCTATAAATACATGACAGATATACAACTCCTATAACACAAAAAACTAACATTCTGACTGCCATTAAGAAGAGGCCCAGAAAGGCAGGTTCTGTGGAATGGATAAGGATGTCTGATTTAATTACAGAAATTAACAGAGCTGTTAGGCACTAATCAATCCAGCTGAGATCGTAGGAAGAAATTGTCATTGACTAGTCGAAGGGAACAGGGGAGAATATTCTAGATACATGTAAAGGCCTGTGATAGAGAAGGAATCAGACACAAAGGGTTTGAAGAGTCCAGAGTAGACAACGAGAAAAGGATGAAGTAAGTGTAGGAGGGACAAGATAGAAGATGTGGGAAGGGTAGTGGGCAACCCTTGTGGAACCTTGGAGATCACAGGAGGGTACAACACTGATCATTATCTTCCAACAGATGGAAAAGAAGTGGGCTCAGCAGAGGTCAGTGACAGAGATCTGAAGAGAAGGTAGTCGAAACACTTAGAAGATGGTGGACAGATCTGAGTCATGAGGAGGACCGAGGATGCAGGGCACTAGGCTTAGCTGGACCAGTGACTAAGGGAAAGGTGCGCTTACTGGGAGATAGCTCTGCAGGATAGACAATGAAGATTGTTTTTACCTGGTAAGCCTCAGATGGAGCCTTCTACATAGGAAAAAAAGGGTTTCAATACAGATAGACAGTCTCCCATCAATATCCTAGCATTATTTGGCATATTGGGGAATATGCTATATATTGGTAATTAAAACTCTAAGATTGGGAAAGCTTTCAGGACAAAATTTGTAGATCATAAAGTTAAGGACTGATACCTATAGAATAATCTTCAATAATCAGACAGGAATCCATGTGAAAGAGGACACTGAGACATGAGAGGGTTTGGGAGAACCCTGAGAGAAGACTCTGGGGGCCACAGGACTGACTTAGAAACTGTGGAGCACTGCCTGGCCCAGCAGGAAGGGAGCTGAAAAGCAGGCAATGAGTTAGCCCCTGAGATCTCATCAGGAGCTTGGGCCTCCAATGGAGGAATGAGGCAGAACCCTGTTCAGTGTGGAACTGAAAGTGTCATTAAGTGGAAATAGACTGCGAAAAGTTTAAGAAATCGTTCTTTGAAAAGTAGGAATAAAGAGATGGGATGGAAGCTGGCAATTATCTAAAAACAGGGTTTAAGCTGATTCCACAGGGCTGAGGGTAAGGGTACAAGCTTGTAATCCTAACATTTGGGAAGCGGAGGCAGGAGGCTCTCACTTGAGAGGTTAGCTTGGTTTGCATACCACATGCAGAACAAATGGAAACAAAACACATGTTTATCTGGGTGTGGTAGTTTAAAGTCTGGAATCCCAGATCTTGAGTAAACTAGGCAGGTGGATCCACTGTTAACCAGCCTGGGCTACCTAGTGAATTCAAAGCTAGCCTGAACTACCATGCAAGACTAGTAGGGGATGCACTGAGAAATGCTGTCTTCAGGACAGGACGAGGCTGTTGTACTCATGAACTCACAGCAGCTGTAACTCCCACACAGGACCTGTATAGGATAAAACTGGCCAAAATTCTGATATGAGGGTGATGAAGGGTGGGGTGGGGTGGGGTGGGGTGGGGTGAGGTGGGGTATTCTCCAAGCCCAAGAAGCTATGACAGCTGCTGGGGAGGAAAGAATCTTTCTCTTTTGATGTTACGGTCAGTGGGCCCACATCCATGCACGTATTGGATTCAGTGAGTCACAGAGAAGGGAGCAGAGACAGAAACGCTTGCACACCTGCACATATGAGGGTGGGGAGAGAAGAGAGAGGAGAGAGGGGGTTTGTTGGTGAGGATACGGAGGAATTGGAGGGGACAAATGGGGACAGATATGACCATATTTCATTGTACACATTCATAAAATTCTCATGACTATAGGATGGAGAGATGGCTCTGTGGTTAAAAGCATTTGCTGTCCTCACAGAGGACCAGAGTTCAATTCCTATGTCCAACATGAGTGGTTCACAACTGCTTGTACTTCTAGCTCTTGGAGATCCAATGCCTTCTTTCGACCTCAAAAGCTACCTGCATACACATTATTTATATATGCTCACATACATAAATAATGAAGATAATTTTTAAAAGTTAAACAATTACACTATCAAAACAGATGATTTAACCTAGTGAGAGGCATTTTCTTTTTTTTATTAATCATTTTATTTGTTTACATTTTAAATGATATCCCCCTTCCCACTTACCCCTCCACGAGGCATTTTCTCCCCCTCCCCTTCTCTTCTATGAGGGTGCTCCTACACTCATTCACCCACTCCTGCCTCACCCCTCTAGCATCCTTCTAGGCTAGGGCATCAAGCCTCCCTCCCCTTCCATTGATGTCAGATAAAGTCATCCTATGCTACATATGTATCTGGAGTTTGGACTCCCTCCACATATATTCTTTGGTTGATGGTTTAGTCTCTGGAAGCTCTGGGTGGGCCAATTAGTTGATATTGTTCTTCTTATGGTGTTGCCATCCCCTTCAGCTCCTTCAGTCCTTCCCCTAACTCTTCCACTGGGGTCCCTGGGATCAGTCCGATAGTTGGACTGTTTGCACTTTAAAAAAGGAAATAAATTGAATGAGTAAAGCTTCTGAGACAATGGGAGCCAGTGGCTGGCAAAGTGTAGGCTAAAAAGTTGACTGGAGGGACCAGGAGGGACCAGGAGGGACCAGGAGGGACCAGGAGGGACCAGGGGGGACCAGGGGGGACCAGGAGGGACCAGGAGGGACCAGGAGGGACCAGGAGGGATCAGGAGGGACCAGGAGGGACTGGATTGCTTCTATATGAAGAAGGAAGGAAACTGGTTTGTAGAGAAGCCATGTGTTCTTGCAAGGATGCTTTCTGCATGAAGGTGATCACATGCTGAAAGGAAAGCAGGGAGCAGAGAATGGGGACGAGGAGCAGAGGTCACCTTCCTCATTTGCATCAAGATCAAGACACAGGTACAGATCACCAGGCATCATCATTATCACTGGTCCATTTGATGTGCATGACAAGAAGTAAAGAGTGCAGGGCAATCATTCCTGCAGAAGCTCCGACAAAAGTCTCTGTCTCAAAGCATGGTCATCTGTGGCTTTGTTTACATCACTCATCCCGGTCACCATGGTTTATAATCAAGTTTTGTTATCTTATATAACTAGATGGGTTTTGTTCTTGTTTTCTCTTGTTCTTGAGACAGTATCTCACTGCGTAGCCTACAATGGCCTTGCCTGTCGCTCAGATTTTCCCATCTCAGCCTCTGAGTGCTGGAATTATGGGAAGCCACCACAATACCTTGCCATGCTACTAGTTTAGATTGGCTATGTACTAGTACTTTTAAGCAATAGGCATTTTACTAGCTGGCCTGGCAGTGCTTACCTATCATCCCAGTACTTGGGAGCCTGAGACAGGGGGATTGGGAGTTTGAGGCAAACTTGGGATACATAATAAGACTTCCTCTGAAAGTAAAATAAAATAAAATGTATCCTATCTCATGTCTGTGGGTCAGAAGCAATTTCATGGGATGGTTCCTATAAGTGTCTCCTATGAATTTAGACTTGGCCATCAGTCAGAGCTGGAGCCACCTAAACATGTAACTGCAGCCAGGGGAGCGTCTGGCAGGTTACAGGCATTAAGTCAATGTCCTGTTTGCCCCATGTGATTGAGCGCTGCCTGTCTTAGGTCCTGCTTGGCTCTTAGTCAGTGCATGATATAAGGGAACAAGAGATAAGGGAGTCGTGGTGGATTTAGAGTGTTCTGTAGGGAAAACTGGAGTCACAGATTAGCATTTTCTTCTTCTACGGAAGAGCTGCATCTTCCTCTCAGGTAGCTGGGTTAAGGGCTCTGGCAACACCAGTCTATGCACATCCACTAGGAATACACATAAGAAACACTGGTCCCCATGAGGCCTTGCGGACTTCCAGTTCACTTACCACCTCTGTCTTGGCACACCTTCAACTCCGACTTCTGACTCCTGTTCTTTGGGCTGATGGAAATCCATTCCTACTACAATAGCTACTACAGTAGTCCCACAATAGCTTTGCTTTGAGAACTACAGGTGTCTGTGATGTCCTTATATTGTGGGACATACCAAAATCCTGAAGTGTATTGTAAATCACAGAAAGCTGGGTCTGACTGAGTAGATGTGGGCAGCTGCTAATAGATCCCCAAGTGCTGCCAACCACTCAGCACCAACACTGTGAGAAGCATTGCTCTCAGGAACATGGGTTACAGGGAAAGCATAGATACTAGTATTCCATGAAACCCTAAGAAAATGTAAACAAAAATGTGTTCTACCTCTCAAAACAGAAGAGAGGGACTTTAATCCACTCACCAGAAAGAAGGGTTAAAAGTTTAAGTCAATGGTCAGTAGATATATGATTCAAAACATTACATTAAACTTTATAAACTCTCACAAATATTATATATGAATCAAGAAAGTAAACAAAGGGGTTGGTGAGACGCTGGATGGTTAGAATGCACTACTATTGCCGAGTGCTGGATTTCAGTTCAATTCCCAGCACCCACTTGGGGGTGGCTTCAAACACCTTATCTCCAACTCCAGTGCCCACTGCTAGTTCCTCCAAGTACTGCACTCATATGTACAAAGCCACACCCAAACATGCAAACATGTGCACACATAATTAAATAATTTTAAAAATTAAGTAAACCAACAGAATTTTAAAAATAGTCTTTCTACTTTTTTTCCTTTGGGTCTTAAGAAATTGGCTTCCCACTAGTTGGGGACTGTTTTCTGATATTCTTAATCTGACTCTCACCATGTCTCATGCTATGGAGTAGTCTAAGACAAAGTTATTGTGAATTATCTATTCTGCTTCTCACCCTTCCCCAGAAGAAGAAGGAGGAGGAGGAGGAAGAGGAAGAGAAGGAGGAGAAGGAGGAGAAGGAGGAGAAGGAGGAGAAGGAGGAGAAGGGGAATCCTTATAGCAATGATTAATAATTCTTGAGAATGCAGATAGAGGACCTTGGTTGGCATGACTGTTCAGTTGCACAACTCCAGAGGACACCATGCTGCGTTCCAGTCGAATGTCATTGTAGTGGCTTGGGGTTAAGCAAAATGGCAGCCCTGCATAGGAGGGCACCGAACAACAATCTTTATGTGTGATTCCTACTATTTACAGACAAGAAAATGAAAACGTAGTGTAATTTTCCCATGGTGACAGGGCTGGGCTGGTAAATGACAGCTCTCCAAGGAACTCAGGGTTGGCTGACAGCTGAGACTCTATTTGTTGATATGTGGGAACAAAGTTTGCCTTAAAATTTTGGCCTTGCCACCAGTCCTGTAAAATGGGTAGAAGTCTGTTTATTTTCAAGCGCTTCACTAAGCAGACTCAAGCAGTCACCGTGAACTTCCAGAGAAATCATAGCCCTGTCTGGGGATGTTTTCTCAGGAAGGATAAACAGTTCCAATTGTTAAGAAGTCAAATGAAGAGAATGAAGAAGCAGAGGAAGACCAGGGCAGGTGTTTCAGCGAGTGCTGCAGAGCGCTGGCAAGAGGCATCTACCTTCAAATGGCGCAATGCTTTAAAAAAAACAAAAACCAAAAAAACAACAGCCTCAAGAAGTAATAGCCTTGGAGACTGGAGAGACAGCCCAGCTGGCAAAGTGTTTACCTTGCAAGCATAAGAACTTGAATTCTACCCCCAGAATCCACATTTAAAAGACTGTGTATGGGGACTCACCCTTGTCATCCCAGGGCTGGGAAAGTAGGGATCAGGTAGATCCTTGGGGTGCCCTAGACAGCCAGTCTAGCCAAGGAGAACATTCTTGGCTAGTGAAGCATATTGTCTCAAACAAAGTGATAGCACTTGAGGAATGAAACACACATACATGTGCATCCCTACGCACGTGCACACATAAGCAACAGCTTCCTCCATCGTGTCATGTGAGACGGACGTTTCCCTCTGCTGCTCTTTCTTTTCCTCTTCATATCTTCCTTTACTTCTACTTCTCTCCAAATGACTGAAAATGTTCCTTTAAGAGGTAAGGGTTTTGAAGGTCCTTAAGCCCTTCAGACATTTATATTCCAACATAAAACCCTTTACCCCGGGGTCACAGGTTCAAATCCAGGCTGGGCCAGGAGTGACTAAAAGTCTAATGACTCACCATCTGTTCATTCTTCCATGGCTTATGTGAGATGGATGGTCTCTGCTCATTTAGAATGGGCATTGCCAGACATTGGTTGGCACCCTCGGTACAGATGGCAAGACCTCAATCGGATGCTTTAGCTTTGGGATAGTGCAATTAACTTCTGCAGGACACAGCCATGGGTGAAGCAGCAAGGATGGGAGGGGATGAAAAGAGAGAGCAATTGTCTCCTGTTTCTATTTTCTTGATTTTCTTAATAAGAAGATACCTTATTCACTACTATTGTCACAAGTCTATAATCCCAGTACCCAATGGTCTGACAAGAGGATTATAGAGTTTGAGGCTAGCTCTGGCTACACAATAAGTTCCTATTTCCAAACAATGATAACCTTTCAGAAGCAGGGAAGAGAAGCACTTTCTTGGCATTCCTTTTGCAGTTCCACTCAGCAGAGTGGAAGTGATGGCTTACAGTAACAGATGGCGTAGAAAGTGCAGTAACAAGGAGCTGCTTTCTCTCTTAACTAATGACAGCAGACTAGAGAACAGATAGGAAGGGGACCTGACAAGGAGGCTGGGGCACAGACATAACACCTAGAGCCTTAAAGAGCCAAGAGGAGAAAGTGGCAGACAGCCTGTCCTTTCTCGTTTGCCTGCTTCACTTCCTGCTGGTTACAAGCTTCCTACAGGAAGGCAAGATCTGTGTGTCACTGCTCCAGCTATCTCTAATGAAAGGTCTTTGTCAAGGATAGGCAAGGACACTGATAGCCTCTACTACCATTTCTCTGGAGAACTCTTTATCACCATATATGAGTCTAAGCATTTCTGGGCTAATTATGGTTTAGGAAACAGATACCACCCCCCACACACACACACACACACACACACACACACACACACACACACACACACCAGACATACCATCCCCTCAAAAAAAGTCCATTCAATTTCAAGTATTATTTTTTTTTTTCAAAAATTGTCCTGATTTCTGAAGTCTTGCCTCGATTCCAGGTCCTTCTCACTTGAACCCCCAAACCCTTAATGCATTGATGCATTGTCCATGGAATACACTATGGCTGGAGGTCATTTTCAGTGGGTCAAGGGGCAAATGAAGTTAAGAAGATTGCAGTTAGACACATAGGATAATCCTTTCAGAAAGGAGGTAAAGGAAGAGGGATGTGGAGCCATGGGGCTTGGAATGTGCCAGACGTTTTGCTGCAGTGAAAAAGGAACCATGCAGATGTTCCTAGTTTGAGAGATGGGAGACAGTGAGCCTGGCTAGAGAAGAAGGGGGTGCTGAACAAAGACAAACCCTGATTGCTAGGAAATGGAAGTGTTTAAAGGGGGAAGAAAAGTCATGGATACTTTTCAGGTGAGGCAGGCTGAATCAATGGATTCATCTACAATATGCTTGCTGCAGTATGAGGTTTGATTGTGTCCCCCAAAGTTGAGTGTTAGAAACTTAATCCCCAATAAAGGCTGGGGGGAGATATCTCACCTGATAGAGCATTTGGCATACAAGTGTGAGGATATGAGCTTGGATTCCCAGAAGCCACATAAAAGCCAGATGTGATAGTAAGAATATCTGTAATCCTAGCCCTCCTAAAGGAAGATGGGAGGCACAGGCAGGAGAATACTCAGAAGCTTGAGGGCCAGCTAGTCTGTCACCTATAGCAGCAATGGGACCCCGAGGACGGACACAGGAGTTTGTACTCTAACTGTACACACACACACACACACACACACACACACACACACACACACACACAGTGGCACCTGCATGCCTGCATAAACACATGAACATGAACACACACATGCAAACACATGCACACACATTCACCCACACATACACACACACATGAACACACATGAACACACATGCACATATGAGGGTGGGAGTGAAGATGTGCTTTGAAAACTCCATACTTATGATTAGAAGGAATACATCAATGTCAATTGTAAAAGAGTCTAGAGTGAATTCTACTGTTTCCTTTCCTTGTCTGGTTCCTTCCTCTATTTCAGTACACAGCAAGAATGCCTTCACCATAGTTGGTCCTTGACTCTGGATTTTCCAGCTTCCAGAACCATGAGCCCCAAAATGTTTGTAGTTTACAAAGCACCTAGCCTGTGATATTCTGTTACACAGCATAACGATGATTAAGGCAGTGTTCTGCATCCTTGGCAAGGTGGGTTACAAAGCTGCTCATAGAGAGGAGGCTAAGAGTTTAAGAGTTCAGGATGGAGCTAGGAAAAGAGAAAGGATGTCGTGAGGGAGAAGTGCTGGTGTGGCTGTGTTTGGATGGCTTGCATCTCTGCCTTGTATATTAATATCATATTTAAACACCATCCAACACAGCATGGCTTTCAGTCATGCAGAAACCATCACTGCTTTATATTATATAAGGAGGTTTGACACGAGGAGAAAGAACAGACTAGAAAATTCCATCTAGTGTATCCCTGGAATGAGGGAGGGATGCAACAAATGGGGTTGTCAAAAAGTTTTCAAAGAACTTCATACACATACACAAAATCTTTTCTCTTATTTAAGTCAAAGCAGCATGGAAAATAATATTATTGCATCCAAACCCATTCTCTCTGTTGGGGGTGATACGTGAAGCAAAAGAAAAGTGTATTCTGTGGTTAGTCAGATTTTAATTGGTCACAATATGAAGCAAAAGTTCAAAACTATAAGCTAGAAATATCTCCCTTCTGGAACATTCAATTAAAGTCTGTGGGGGAGAAAGCCTCAAAATGACAGCCATAGACTAACAATAACAACAAGAGGACTCACTGTAAGCTGAAACTTTAGCTGGGCAGATGACATTGAAATGAGTCTAGCATTTGAGGACTTTGAGGCCTTGGGTAGTTAACCCACTGCTCTCAGTTGATGGCTTGACCCAAAGATTATGTATCCTGGAAGGATGTTTTTGTCTAAGGCAATGTGTGGCCTGGGCAGAGTGCATTGTAGGCATTGGAAGGCTTCCCTCTCTGTGCCCTCCAACTCTTTGAATATCCAACTGTCCTCTTGAGGCTTGCATAATAAAGGAGAGAAATGTATTCTTACTAAGGTGAAAGTGACCAGGAATACAAATGACCAGCTGCTTACCTCAGGACACTACCATTTGAATAAGTCAGGTCTTAGGCAAAATGGGTGTCACTGACATCTGCACATCACGGGGATGGGGGCACAAATGGGGACATCCCTATTTTTATGATCCATTTCATGTTCCACCTATCAAGAAGCCATGGTGGAGAAAGAGATCCTGGAATTATCTGGGTCCTAGAAGGAGCTGAGAGGTTGTAACAAGCTGTATTCATGAAGATGATGTCAAAAGCACCACGGAAGAACATTAGAGCTGCAATTTGTCTCCGCATCCCCTTTGGGGATTCTGTGTCCATCTAGCATTTTGGTTTTTGCCTTAAAGGTGAAAACACGTGTAAACATGTATGTATGAGCATATCTAAGCCCAGAGGTTTGGCAAGATTGCAACATGACAAATATACTCCTTTTGAAGATCCAGTACCTGGTATTTGATTTAAATTACCCCTCACTACCTCCCCCATTGAATTTAGAGAGTGAGCTGAGGCAGAACCAGAGTAGCCAGGGCACTTGTGTGGTTCTGAGACTGATGTGGCTCAACATGGCTCTTTCTATGTCCTCCAACACTCAGGGAGCTGGCTTTGAGAACCCACGACAAGCATCGCTGAGGTGCTGGCTTTTACCTGGGTATTCTAACTAGTTTGGGACAGATGAGCCAGGTTTGGTTTGTTTCCCATTAAATGTGGTGAGCTGGGGAAAAACTCGGTACTGTAAGAGGTGCAGGGTACATTGAATGCCTCCCCTATTTCACTTCAAAGAGCCAGAGCCTAGCTGGTATGGTCCCTTAACCACAAGGTGGGGAGAGGCTTGTTAATATAGGACCCTGCAGGTGTGCTGTGGAGTTTGGATTTGATTTGGAGGGAAAATGTTTGATAACAACCAATTGGAAAGGTGCACAGCGAAATATTCTTTCTGGTATTAAAGGACTTGACTTGGTTGTAAGTTAAATTTGGAGGCACAGGTCTATTATATTAACTGCTTAGGAGGCTGAGGCAGGAGGATTGCAAAGTTGAGGCCTCGTTTTTGAGCACAGAGTCCAAAGTTAGCCTGTGTAATTTATCAGACCATGTCTCAAAAGGTGAAGCAGATTGAGAGCTGAGGATGAGACACTGTGCAGCATGCGAGGCCCTAGGGCCAATTCTAGGGACCACAAAGGAGCAAACAATTAGACACAATGAGTGCATGACTGTCAGTTAGGGGGTTTGTTGCCATGAAGAGACACCATGGGTACGGCAACTCTTATTAAGGAAAACATTTAAATGCATCTGGCTTATGGTTCAGAGGTTTAGTCCATTATTGTCATGGCAAGAAGCATAGCAGCATGCAAGCAGCCACGATGCTGGAGAGTTGAGAGTCCTACATCTGGATTCCCAGGCAGCAGGAAGAGACAGTGACACTGGACTGGGCTTGAGCATCTGAAACCTCAAAGCCTACCCCACCCCCTATGACACATTTCCTCTAACAAGGAAGAGAGTGACAACATAGAGAGTGGCGCCTCCTAACAGTGCCACTCTCTATGGACCAAGGGGGACCATTTTCATTCAAACCACAAGAATATATAGTAATATATTACATATAGTAATATATTACATGTCTTCTTTTATTCTTACTCTTTCTTTTCTTCTCTTGCTTTCCCTGCTCCCCCTCCTTTCTCCTTCCTCTTCCTTGTCATCATTATTGGAGGCCACGACCCACTGCAGCTCTGCTTTTGTAATCTCTGGCCCACACTCCACACTAGAGTGGTCCCAGGGGCTTTCAAGCAGACAAGCACAAAACCACCTGAGAGAGAAAAAGACTCTAAGGAACACTCAAGGCCACTTGGAGATGAGATGGCCATTTCTGCTCCCTAGACTCTATCTCATCTGCAAAGTTCAGAGAAAGTGGCTGGAGACTGCAATTCCATGTATTCATTCATCTGCCACCAGGCAGTTTGGGAAGGAAAATACTTGGATGCTGGGATGCAAATAAAACAGCTTCTAAGTATAGTCAAATGGATACAAGTATGAACACCCAAATCATCACACACATGTGCGTGTACTCACACTCACTCACATACTCACCTACACACACACACACACACACACACACACACACATTCACACACACTCACAAATGTACACTCACACACCTATACATATACTCACATATACACACCCCTACACACACACACACACACAGAGAGAGAGAGAGAGAGAGAGAGAGAGAGAGAGAGAGAGAGAGAGAGAGACAGCCATAAGTAATATACATAAGTAATATAACAGGGACAAGGCACCCAACCCTCGCCTACTTAGGGCTTATCTACAGTAGGAAGAACATAGTTACCACGATCAAAAGCTGCCCAGAGATATCCAGCAAGTCTCCAAATTAACAAGTTAGAGACCCAGCAGGGACAAGATACTAATTATGAAAGTAAATAAGCAAATAGCAGAAGGGACAACACAGCTAGATGCAATGGAGAAAGGTACAGCAAGGAAGAGATGGACAGTCTTAAGGACACCTAGATTCCTTTTCTAGTAGTTAGTAGAGCCAGCATCCAGTGAATTCCTCTGCTCTTCCAGACCTCAAGGTTCATGGTGCAAAGCTTGTGTCTGTTTAGTCACCACATACAGTTAGTGCCTTTAGCAGGCCCAGAATGGAGGATCTTCAATTAGCATAGTTTAATAAACATGAATGAATACTCACAGGAATCAGCTTTGGGCAGTAAGATCTCAAGCCTGGTCATTCTAATTTCAAACTATGAAAGCTGGAGATAGAAGACTTCTGAGAAAGGATAGGTCACGTTCTAACAAATTACAGCAGAATGAAGAAGTAAGAGACTGAAGTGCCCAGGCCAAGCTGCAGAGGCCGTGACTTAGCCTGTGACTCTGGGGAGAGGGGCAATGAAGCAGCCTACACAGTCCCAGCCCTTCGGTTACTGTCAGACCTGACACCAACTCAATTAGCTCTCATGCTGCTTCATCAAGCACAGGTTGCATTATAAGCCATTTGCTTCTCACATGTACTGTGCTGAGTATAGAAACAGAATCGGGGACTGCTTTTGAACAATGCAAAGCCAGGTCTTTCTGGATGACCAAGTTATCCACTTTTGCAGAGCTTTCTTGGTCAGCTGGTTTCACTCTATAGTTTACCACAATTCATGTCTGCCTTCAAAAAATGACCAGCTCCTGGGTTCAGCTGGGTGAACAGGTTGCTTCTGCACTGGATCATCGCATGTTAGTTCAAAATTAAAACTGACTGCATTTGGTTAACTTAAACGGATAAAGTATCAACTACCTACTGTCATCTTTTCTGCATGGCAGAATGTGGCTATATTAGTGTGGGACACTACTAGGATCAATTAGACTAAAACTGCAATGTTCTATTGGGTTGCAAAGAACAGAGACACGAGCTGGCTAATTTTAGCATCAGCAGGTTACTGAAAGGATTCAGAGGTAAGAAAGGCAGCAACAAAATCATCCTGAGTCTCCACAGGCTTCTTAGAGCTGAGGAACCATATAGAAAGACACAGAAGAAAGCAGGTTTAAATTCTAATTCTACTTGTAAGCCGTGTGATCTTAGCAAGGAGCACAATTCCTTCATCTACTCAAGGGGAAAGAGCAGTGTCCACCCCATAAGGTTGCTGGATGAAACAAATCAAGGCAGGCAGGTCCTTATAGTATCTGGCATATGTGTTGCCTACCGTAGTCACACCACCAATTGTTACCATCCAGCTCATCCATCCGGCCATATCGATGGTGGTGAGACAGCTCATCCCCTGAATTTAAAGAGTGGACACTCCTCTTCTTGTCCCACATTAGGAACTTAGATGCCCTCTGGTCTCATCTGTGTCCCCTCCTCCCTCCTCTTTAGCTTTTTGGTTGGCTTGCTCTGGGCTCCATGTCATCATTATTTAAATCTCCTCTGGTCAGTTCCCTCCCCTTCTATGCAGAGAGGCCACATACTTCCAGACTACCAAATAAACTCCAAACAAATATAACCATCCCCTCCCCTTTCATTGAGACCAAAAGGAATCAGAGAGGAATTCTTTCGAGTTCTTGCCAGGAGTTCTGGAAAACAACTTCCCTCATTTACACCTCATCTCCAGGCTTCCTGTTGTCATGGTGTTCCTCCTATCTCAACCAGCCCCTTCAGTGGACTCTGAATAGCATCGCCTCTTATGTCTGAGAATTATTGGGCCACCCTGCCTCACATTACTAAGCTCCTTTCTTTTCAAGATTTTTCCTGAATAAAAAAGATCAATTGGTTTCTATCTTTAAAAATCTTCCCTTTCACTCTCTTTTCTTTCTAGAAACATCTCAGTACATGAGCCGTTTCCGTTTGACTCTCATCCTCCCCTGAGCAGTGCTCAATAACCCTGATGTGCACCAGTCAGCTTCAACTCTCCCACCAAGCCATCAACAATTAGGGTTTTGTTTAATTTATCGGGCACCATCAGCATCATCTAACAGGTTTAAATCCTTCCTTCCTCCTTCTTCTCTCCTTGCCTCACTCCCTCCTTCCCTTCCTTGGCACCATCCTTAATGCTGGCCTCTTTATCTTCTTTCTAACTTCTCTGGCTACTCGTTATCCTTCATTGACAATTCTTCCTCCTTGGGAATTAAAAGAAAAGCTATCTGGTCTGCCCCTTTCTCCCCATCTCCTCCACTATCCCCTCAATCCAAAGCATCCTCCTATGTGTGTTGCTCCCTATAGTGACTCTCCCGTTAGAACGTTAATCATGATTTCCCAGAATGCTTAGAAGCAAGCAAACAAACAAACAAAAGAGTGGTGATGTTTCTTCTCATGACTTTGAAGACTTTGCTTGTTCTACCCAGCCTCACCCTGTAGCCTCATCTTGGCTTTCTCTATAATTTACTTTCTGCTCTAGATCTACTAAATATGGTTGGTCCCTCAGATGATCACGTTTCTTTCTTCATTAAAGTTTACAAGTTAGATGGCATTTTTATTAAAATTCCCCTGCTGTATTGTTGTCCCAACTCCTGTTGATACCCAAGGAGCAAAAGTCCCTCAAGGGAATTTCCCAGAACCTCTCAGGACCAGATCAGCTCTGTCCTAAGCACTTCAGGTACCTTGTACATCCCTTCCATCCTATCTATGTATTGCAGTTTACCACCCACCTCATGAATTCATAAAGACTCATTCATGCCTCTTTATTTTGTCTTAGCACTCAAAATAGTGCCTGGGCTATGTACATCAATGGAGTTGGAGAATAAGCCATCTTCCTGTGAGCTGCTGTATGTGGTGCTCAGGCTTCTGTCTTCTCTAACTTCCTCCATCCCTCTTTTGAATTGAGATTCTTTATCTAGAATTTTTTCACACAAATGGTCCTTGAATCTATTATGTAATTGAGGATGGATTTGAACTTCCGATCCTCTTGCCTTCCTCTCCTAAGTGCTGGGATTACAGGAATGCCCCACCATATCTACTTTATCTAGTCCTAAAAATCAAAGCCAGGGTCTCATGCATACTAAGCAAGCACTCTGCTGACTGAGCTGCTCCCCAATTCTAGCCCAACCCTAGGATCTGCTAGCCATGCTTCCAGCATATTTTCCCCAAAGCCCTCTAGTAAATGCCTGTCTCCATTTCAGTGCTTGCCTTATTATTTCATTTATGTCTTCAACATCAAAACACAGAAATGCTATAAAAATAGCACTTATGATTGATTTAAATTATGATTAAATTTTAATTATATTAAAATTCATTATTATTTATAATTATATTACATTAAAAAATAAAACACATGCATTGTAATCACTTGAAATGTATTTTTTTTTAAGAAAACAACAAAATAAACCATTTGTTTAACAGGCAGCAACCATTGTAAATATTTTGATTATACCATTACAAACTTCTATGCATATGTATATGTGTATGTATGTATATGTATATATGTATTAGTTTGAAAGTGTCATCGAACTTTACTTTTAAAAAAGAAAGAAATACAGACTTGCAACTTTTCAAAGAAACCAAAAGGGCTATTAAATGTATATATATAAATATATGAAGACATATTTAACCTCACTAAGGAATATAAATGAAGACAATAACAAGGAGCTTTCCCTGCCAATTTTGCTAAAAGCATTCAGTGAACACTTGAAGATGAATATTTCTGTTCAGAAGAGCTTTCAGAATAGAACTGTATACGTAACCATTATCAACACATTGTCATTCTGATTTAACTTCCTTAGTAATTTTTCTTTTATATTTTAAAACAAATTCCAGAATTCATGACGTTTCCCTCTATAAGATGTCAATTCAGTATATATCTGTAACATAGAAAACTTAAGATTATAACTGAAACATCATTAGTTTATGTAACAAAATCAACAACCAGGCTTCAGTGCCATCCACTACTTAGTCCATATTTGGTTTCTCTGTCTCAAAAGTGTCTTTTTACAGCTTGCTTGTTTGAATTACAATCCAAAAATGGCATGTTGTATTTTATTCATATATACAGATTTTTAAAATTAAGAACATATTGAACAAGCTGCTTATATTATAGCTTTTAAACTCAACCTATTAAGTGTATCTTTTCCCATATGGTAAAGATTTTTGTCAGTGGCTCTAATGTCTTTCCAATTGCTCGTGCTTTTTGCACTGTCTTAGGTTGAACATTTAGCCTCTTTCAGTTATGTTTCCCACGAGTATACCTTTGATGTACGTGGCTAGGTATGAGACTTGGACCCAAGGTGAATGAATGTATTTAGAGTGCCATATTGGTCCTCAGGCACCACACAGCAGATATTCTTTTTATGGGTGTTTCCATGTAAACAATCACGACTGTCATTGAAAATATGCCATTATTTTTAGCCACATCAATAAGGAAAAGTATCTTGCTGTTTCTTTTATTTATACTTTGTACTATGGTAAACATGGCTTTATATGTTTGATAGTCTTTTGCTGTCTATGGAAAACTACGTGTTCATAGTCTGTTTGTGGCTCTGATTTTATTTTGTTTTTAATTGTTTTGCGGAGGTGCTTTATCCAGGTTTGCTAGTAATGTTACAATGTTGTACTTCTGAAGTTTTTCACTGTCCTCTCTAAGAGTATGCATCCACCCCATCCCTGTTTCAGGGTCCTAAAATTCCCAATTTTTAATTACCTAGAGTTTCTTTTCACTGTTTGTCAAGTTGTCTCCGACGTTCCAATGCTGTGGCTCTCACTGAACTCTCTCCAGCCCTCCTTCCTGGCTGATTTACTTATCTCTAGTCTCTTTTGTAGTCTATTGTAGCGACTGTCATCTAATAAATTATTTCTATCATCACATTTATTATATCTTTCCTCCACTCAGGACTTGACAATGGCTTTTTAAAGCCTATCAGATGAAATCTAAATTCTCTAACCCATCATTTAATGATACACAGAATCGAACTAAAACTCTTCTTTCTAAATCCATCCCCATCCTCTTTTTCACAGGGGTTGCCACTGGCTACCCAAATGGTTTCTCTACTCTGACCGTCACAGAGTTCTTTGGCCTGTGTCTTGCTTCTCTTCTTTATGAAGTTCATTTCTATCAAGACTTCCATGTCTTTGAACTGAAGTCACATCTGCTCTGAGAAGCCTTCTGTCAGTTACTTTAAGCCTGAGATATCTTCCTCCATCTCCACAAAGATCTATACCTACCACCATGTCTTTAGTATCTCCTAATTCTTCAACTGTAGTTAACCAACCCAAATCCAAAATCCCAGATCTGAAATGCTCCAATATCTGAATTTTCCTAGACATCCAACATGACATCACAGGGGGACAATTCCATACCTGACCTCCTGTGACAGTTTGCCCTCACAACATGGCCAACTAAAATTACTGCATAAAATTTCCTTCAGGCTATGTGTACAAAGTATATAAGAAACATAAATGAATTTCATTTTCTGACTTGGGTCCCTTCTCCAAGATATCTCATTATATATATGCAAATATCCTCAACTCTGGGAAAAGCTGAACCACTTCTTGCCATAGGCATTTTGGTTACAGGAAGCTCAACCTGTATTTAAATTTCATGTTCTCAATAATGTGCATGTTTTTCCTAATGGAAGATATTCTGCCATCTTCTTTTTTTTTTTTCTTTTGCAGTGCATGGACCTACCCAAGTTGGAACATGTAGTCACCATGAGTTTCTTTCTTTCTTTCTTTCTTTCTTTCTTTCTTTGTTTCTTTCTTTCTTTCTTTCTTTCTTTCTTGTCTTGAGACAGGGTTACATAGCCTAGGCTGTCCTTTATGTAGCCTAAGCTAGCCTTGAATTCTTCATCTTCCTCTTGAAGTTACCTAAGTGCAGAAATTACAGGCATGGGGAGCTGCATATGGCTGTTAACCACACAGCTTTGGCCACTTGACTCTGCATGGTAAGAAGGCACTATTCATTAGCCAAGAGCAGATCAGCTACTTTCCAGTCATTGCAGCACTTGGTACACTTGCAGAGGACCAGAGTTCACTTTCTAGCACCCATGTAGAGTGGCTCACAACCACCTATAAGTTCAGGTTCTGGAGTCCAAAGTCCTCTTCTAGATTTCTGGGAATTGGAACACATAGATGAATAAGTAATTTTTAAACTTTAAAAAGTCTTAAAAAGAAATCAGAGTAAGAAAACTACCATTTATAGTTGTTTCATTTCTATTGTTAGGGTGGGGAGGACAGGCAAACTCAGCCCTCTTTTAATATCAGATAAACATGCAGATAAGAAGGACAATCCATTGTTTATATTCTGCTCAGAAGAGATCATTGAAAGTTAAGGGGTGTGTCCAGTGTCTTTGAAAAGAGATACCACTGGGGAAGTCTACAATTGATGGCCTAGTAGAAAGTCGACAATTGATGTCCTAGTAGGATACTGTCTTTGCCACGGTGAAAGGCAACTCAACTCCCAAAGGTCTGCTTTCCATGATTCCATCATGAATTCTGCTGCTGGAAATGCTGAAATCAAACCAGAATCATTTGTGCACTAATTCGCAGTGTGCACTTAGAGCCTGGCCCCATGGTATGCAATCGGTATAATTTGTCAGTGTGCCATTTGTTGTTTTAATCAGAAAAATCTCTGACAGGCAATAAGGTATCCAATAAGTATTTTTAATTTAATTTATTTGTAAATTCTCAGTCACATGATCACATGTGTGTGCACATGTCTGTACATGCAAGTGAAAAGAAAAGGAAAAGATGTATGTTCAGTGCCTGTGGTTTCAGTATTAGATGGCTTCCGTGGGTTCATGTGTTGGAATCCTTGGTCTTTACCTGGTGATGTTATTTGGAAGGTTGTAAAACCTAGAAGAACTAGACCTTCCATGGAAGAAGTAGATCAGTAGGGGTAGACCTTGAAGCTTTACAGAGCATTTTTACCTCTAATTCCTGAATAGAGATGCAGTGTGACCACCCACTTCATGCCCCTGCAGTCATGTCTTCCTTGCAATGGTGATCTGTATCTCTTCATAAGCTACAAGACAAAATGAACCCTTTCTTAAATATCTTTATCAGGGACATGTGATCACAAAGATGAGAAAAGTAACTCCAATACTCATTGTGCTATAATGTCCCAGATACTAAATGAGGCACATGGACACTAATGATGGCTTCTCAACTTGTGAAGATTCACTTTGTTGATTTTCGGGTGATGCCTAGAATGAACTTGTCACTCTGATGCAAAGCCAGGATACAGTGACAACTTCTGCCTGCCTGGGTGTAGAATCTAGATGGGAAAAGTAGACAAAAAAAAAAAAAGGTTCTATTACAAAGCAGTGTGAAACACTGTGGCAATCCAAAGGAATCTATGCTAAAGTCAGTCACAGAACATGAGGGGCAGAGCCCTTTCCTGGTCTCTCATCCCCTCAGAGTCCCTGGGCTTGCATGTGTTCTTCCATCTCAGCTACCACCAGGAGTCATGATTAACCATCTGTAAAGCCAAGGAAATACAATAACAAGGGTCATGTTAGGGTCAGCACCTTCTATATGCCCATTGTGTGCCAGAAACATGTGCCATGTAAAGACATCAACAAACCTACAATAAATCTCTTGCTATCAGGCAAGGAAAATGAGATGCCAGGAATTTAAGCATATACCTAGTTGCAGTGTTCTGACTGAAATTTGGCCTTTATAGTTCTAAAGCTATGATCTTTCTATAACATTGTATGACTACCCATTGTAAAGCAGAAAAGAGACTTTTATAGCCCTCTGACCCACAGTGCATACAGTTCAAGGTTACTAGAACATAAAAGTCAAGGTTAGGAGCATGGGACCACCAAGAAGCTGACAAGTTACCTTTGCAATGTCTTTAAACCTTTGGGGTTCCTATTGATCTGCTGACAAACATCAGTCGTTGGGGGAAAAGAACTGAAGGAATACTAAATTAAGAAGCACATTTTTACTTTAAGCCTAGGAAGATATCTAGACTCTACCAAATACTACAGTAGACTAGCCATGCCTGTGATCCCAGAGATAGAGGTAGGAGGACTGTGAATTTGAGGCTGGTCTAGACTACATAGCAAGACCCTGTTGTGGGGAAAATACAGTATAGTACAGAAAATGCAACAGTAGGATTAAGTATGAAGAGAGGTCAGTTTAGGGACTCAGCAGAAAGAGGGGTCACTACGATGATGACATGTATGTCAGACTGTGATGTTTGAACAGAGATCTGCAAAGCAAAGAAAACAGAAGACATCAGAAGCACAAGGTCCTGTCTTGGCTCAGCCAGGTCTCAGGGTCCTGTCCTGGCTCAGCCAGCATTGCTTGTACATACAAGCAAGACACTTGGCTCCTTTGGGTCTCAGCTTCCTCTTTACAGAGAAAATATAATGCAGTGGCTAAACACAAAACCCCGCTAACATCCTTTCCTGTTCTGAAGTCTGATGAATTACCAGGAAAACCTATTGTAGTCTTCTTATTGCCTAGGGTAGGCGTGGGGTTTCTTAGCCTCTGTGTTCTCTGCAGTGAGATTTCACCCCTCCAAGCTTCAGAAGTCCATTTAGTTCATGACTACTGGAGGTACTGTGGGGTTGAATCACAGCTTGTCACTGCCATCAACGTAGCACTCCTAGAACCTTAGCACTCAGGCTTAGCACTGTGCTGCTTAGGAGGGAGGGGCTAATGGTGCTCCCATTTCTTCTTCTGTTGTAGTGATTCTCATAATGATGAATGTAGAGAATCAATCCGCTCAAAAGGAAGAAATAATTATGTCAGCATACTTTATGCATGTGTTTAAGTTGGGGATAGTGCCAGTTATTCATAATGTACATTTCCATTTTTAAAATTTAAATTTAAATTTTATTTTGTGTATGAGTGTTTGGCCTGCATCTAAGTCTGTATACTACATGTGTGCCAGGTGCCTGTAGAAGCCGGAAGGGAGCACCAGGTCCCCTAGAACTGGGGTTATAGATGGCTGGGTGCTTTCTGAGTCCACTCTTTAATCCCCATAATGAATTTGTTTTGTTTAGTGGACAGGGTTCACATCTATTCCCAAAATACTCCAAAATCTGAGACTTTCTGCCCTAAAATGGCATAAAATTACATATCTGACCTGACATAAAAACATAAGAGACATTTAAATATTGTACGAAATTACCATCAGAATATGTACACAAAAAATGTAAGCAACATGAATCAGTTCTGAAATTGTATTTGTATTTCATCTTCAAGATATATCCTTTTTTAAAAAGTTTTTTTTTAATTTATATGTGTATCTTCTTGAGGATGCTTGTGGAGGCTGGAAGAGAAAGTCAGAATCCTTTGGAGCTGAAATTACAGGTGGTTATGGTTCTACTGACCTGGATGTGGGAAACCAAACTTTAGTCCTCTTATATGAATGACAAATGTCTCAACTAACCACTGAGCTATCTCCCCTGCCCTGGAGAGCCAACCAGATATACATAAATATTCTAAAATCCAAAACCACTTTCAGTCCCAAGCATCTTGGGTAGGAGCTATGTGACCTGCAGGTAGAAACATGTAGCTGGTACTCTTCTGATAAACTATTTTTAAAGGCTTCAAAATGTCTGTACATCACATGACTTACTCATGATGTAGAAAACCAATCCCCTATCACCAGGCATCACAATGGTGGTCTAGAATTGCACATTCATAAACAACTCTGTGATGAACATCTTGAGCTAGCTCTTTGGGCATAGATGACTACTGTAAGCCCGAGATGGTATTAAGCAGGCAGATTGGATTCAAAACTAAGCCTTCTGCATGGCTGCATGCACGGAAGCTTTGCTTAGAGAGTTATTTTCCCCCAGTTCCGTGTGCTGGGGATGATTGGCCAACCCAAGACCCTTGGCACACCCTGCTGAGCCATATTGGTACTGCCACCTGGCACCTCCCCATGTGCTCTGAAACCTGCCACCGGGCTGGGGCCTCCCAGTTGAGATGGAAGGCTTGCAGGGTGGGAAGGCACCGTGGGGAGAAGGAGGAGAGGGCCCTCAGCAATTTTTTATGACACCAGGCTTCTGTTCAGTGCCTTGGATAATTAAAAATAGACCCCCACCCAGGCCTCATCTTCAGTCTGAAATGTACTGCGTGTGGATTTTGGAATTGGCTCCTGAGGGACGGGGTGGAAGCGCGGTCCTCTGGGACACTTCTACGAGCTGCAGAAGTGTTCCAAAAGCTTTGTGTGGAGATGAGGCCTCTGCAGGCAGTGCTCGGAGAGATGACCTCATAGGTCCTTCCCATCTGTAACTCCTGTGATGATAGGAACAGATTTGAAGCTGTGACCAGACTCAGAACACAAGCATTTAAACAACAAGCCAGCCTGTGTGCAGTTATAGATAGACCAGCCCTGCTCTCTCTGTATTTTCAGCTCTGCTCTTTGAGAATGGCCGTGTCTCTTTCTTAGACCTCATAGTTGAGGGGTGTGTCTGTCTTCCTGAGTAACAGGAGATTGCAGAACCCATTCTTTCAGGACTTAGAGATTGTCTCCTACTGTAGTCCTGTCTGCACATAGAGAGAAGGAATCAGTGCAGGCTTTACCATTCTCATGTGCTATAAAATGCCCTGTGGTATCACTGGGACGGTTGAGATGGAGCTATGACTTCCTGCTTTTCCTCCTCGATGGCTTGGTGTTTGGCCTCAGGAGGAGGTTTGCTCCTTGCCCCTGTTGGAGTAGAAACTATGGCTACAAAGGGGCACACGGGACTGTGAGATAGCGATGGAGCCACAGTCCCCATGTTACATACAGGCTTGGCCTGAATGCTTCCAAACTTCATCTACTCGGCCAATATTTACCACAAAATGGGACAGATTCATCTATTTATTACTAAAATTTTCAGAGCAAGCATGTTAATTTTATCTGTTTGTCTCTAGGAATATGATCTGCCTTCAATAGATATTTGTTGAACAAATGAGTGAATGAGTGAGTGAGTGAATGAATGAATGAATTAATGAAGCATCTACTACAACAAGGTACTGTACTAGGTGGCAGGATATCAACATGGTAGCATGGAAAGGCTTTGACATTGCATTCACATATTTATGGGTTCCAATATGCATTCTGAGTCTATTTCTCCTGATATCTGCTGTTAACAGTGCCCTTCCATATCCTAGGAGATTTGAGGTGAAGCTAACTGTTGGTCTAGTGCCTAGCCTAGGACCTGGACCGAGAAGGTATCTAGCAGTTCCTTACTATCCTTTTCCCGATGGGCACTCTGGGCCATGTGGCTCCCTGACTGCCCCCCACCCCCCACCCCATGCCTGCTGGAGGAGGCTGGTTTTACTTGCACTGAGTCATCCGTCTTTTCTAGCTGAACACCTGGAGCTGTGCATGGAGAGGAATCTGCTCCAGTGGCAGCTGGTTCATTTTCTAACTACAGACCAGGCGCTTGGGGAATTAAAAGAGGAGACAGGTTTCCATCCCTGGCCATGCATTGTGAAGCCCTCACTTTTGTTCTGTGCACTGGAATACCAGCTTGGCCAGCCTTGCCCTACATAAAACCACACCATTCCAATTTGTGGCACACCAGAATCTGATCATATTTCAAGGTCAGATATAGAAGCTATCCATGGTCCACAATGGGAAAAGGAGAAATAGCACCATGAATCACTATTATTTGAACACTTAACATTCCCACACGCTCATTTGCTTAAATAAAAGGCTCTGCTTCAAGTGTTGTCATTAGCAAAAGGAGCTGATTACACTTGATAAGAATGGTTCAACTACCTGAGCCATGTATTTCATACCAGAAACCTAAGCTGAAATATTTTTATGTGGTAACACGTTCAATAGAGGCAAAAAATAATTTAAACAAATAATTAGCCTTGAGAATAAAAGTGTACAATTAATAAATTTACTAATTGTTCTTCCCTGCTGTGGACATTGCTCAAAGTTAAATTTTAAGCTCTTGAATAAATAGAAAGTACTGTACCAAGCCACAAACCTGGGTGACTCCCCATTAGTCACTAATGCTGCCTTTAAAACAAGCTGGAGCTCTCAGAGAAAATACCTTCACTGAGGCAGACACTATTTTGAAAATAAAGCAAGTCTGAGATGATAAACTGTTTTTTGATTCTTTGGACACACACATACACAAGAAATTTGTCAGTTTTAATCCCCTATGTAATATCAGACAGGCACCACCATTTCTCTTATTCAAAACTCTTCATTGGCTACATATGGTCAAAAATGTCCATTTCCATCTTTATTCCAAGCCCTTGCTGAAATGGAATAAAAACAGGACCTGAACTGCTTCTATGTCTGATATTTTCTCTACTCAGAGGCTTCCTCTGCTCACCTCCCTAACCTTCCTCCTTTGATTCCTACCAAAGCAGCCATTCTCTAGATTTGTCAAAAGAGCTGTAGACCACAGACAGAAAAACAGAAGTGGATCTCTTGTTTTTCCCACTCTGGGACAATGGGAAAAGGGGAAGGCACTAGAAGGATGTCAAGAGTTGGATCCATTCCTGGCAGAAACTACTGGGTGTTTCCTCAAGCAGAAAACCCCAGAAACAAAAGATTTTTCTCTCTTTCTTATAGTGCAGTTCACTAAATATGGTTTCCAAAGGTGATTATTTTTAACATGAAGAGATGAAGTAGCGCACACCTGTGTACTGTATACTGGGAAGCAAACCCATCCATTAAGGAGTCACTCAATTCTCACTAGGACTTTGTAATCCTAGATTTGGAACATCAGGGTAGCCATCACACTGTGTGTGTCACACACACACACACACACACACACACACACGTGTGTGTTCTGTCCTTTCATCTACATTTTATAATACCCTAAGTGTGTCACAGCACACACCCTGCTTGTAACCGGGAAATGGAAAATGAAGGAGGCCCTAGGTATCAAGATGTGTCTCAGACTGCGTGCTCAGTGTCACAGATCCTAGGAAGAGGAAAAATGAGGCGAGAGATCTAAAAGAAGTGTGGGGGTGGGGAGGGAGCGCAACTACTAAACACTATTTGAAATCACCTCTTGGAAATACTCCACGGGGTGGGCCTCAAAGTCCTTGGAGTGGCAGGGTGTGAGAGTTGGAGGAGGAACAAAGGGTGGGAGACTGCACGAGCAGAGGAGGGAGCAGTGTAATAACGCAGTTTTGGGGGACTTCCTAAGAAGACCTCTCTGTCCACCCGGGTAAGGTTTTTATTAGAATAGTTTGTTTGCATTTCCCCCACCCTGCTTGGGCCAGGTTGTCTGGGCAAATAGGAGGCGGCAAGGAGCAGAGAAGGAGGGGGCGCTCCTGCCTCTCTTGTCGCTCTTCAGTGGTGGCAGCCTGGATGAGGTCATGGTCTCTTCAATTTTGTTTGTGTCCACATAGTACATAGCTGATGATTTGGGTAATTTCAGCAGAAAAGGAGGGCCCTGCTTCTCCCTTGGGGCCAAGGAGGAGGCTGGGGAGGGGAAGGGACAAAAGGAAAAGAAAATGGGAGTGGCCTGCAAGCCAAGGTATTTTTCCATCTTTACATTTCACTCGGAGCCATCCAAGGTCACCAGCTCTAGCCCTGGCTCCCCTAAGACTACCCCAGAGAGCATTTCTAACAGGCAGAAAATTCTAAGCAGAGAGCTCGGGTTTTCAGCTAAACGCAGCACAGCACAGCCCGGAGTCCCTGACACCAAAGTGCCCTACCAGAAGGAGTAGGCTGGGGGCGGGGGGGGGGGGCTCCAAACGCCCTAAGGCGGGAGCTGGCTGTTCTCTGATAATTTCTTACCAAGAAGTCTTGTGCTCAAGATCCCAGGGAGACAGATGGCCGGGTGCCAAGTCTCCCTGTCTTTGGATCCTGGCTCTGCCATCTCCCATCTGTGTGACCTTGGGGAAGAGATTTGACCTCTCAGCTTCTCAATGTCCATCTCTTTGAAGTGGGGATAATGAGGAGACCTACCTTCTCTCCCCACTGTGAAGATGAAAGGAGTTAATTTCGGAAAAGGCACTAGGAGAAAGTCTTGAGCATTCTGTTAGCTAAAGTTCCCATAGCTTCTTCCAGAGATGGAAGAATTTGTCTTTGCATCCAAGTGAAGAACGAATCAGACTGTTTGAGGGCTTTTTTCTTTTCTTTTTTTCTTTTTATCCCCTTCCTGGAATGTTCTCCAGAATGATTTGGCTTCTGAAAAGGGAGTAATACGGCAGCTGAACTTGCCTGGTTCTGTCTCCCACTCATTATCGCACAGGAGTAACACAGGTTAATCACATAGCTAATTAAGAGATAACATTAATGGAATCTGAGTTGGTGCCCTGATAAAGCCAGAGCCCTGGCAGATAAACGCTGAGGTGGAGCCAAGCCATTTATTTGAGGAGCAGCAGGGCTCCTATCAGGGCACTGGCAATACTTCCATTAAAGTTATTGATATCACGCCCCAATCTACCACTGTAAGAAGATCCAATTCTCTCTCTCTCTCTCTCTCTCTCTCTCTCTCTCTCTCTCTCTCTCTCTCTCTCTCTGTCTGTCTGTCTTTTCCCTTCTCTCATCTTTCCTTTCCCCTCAACGCTCTCTCTATGCTGTTGTTTTCTGAGGGAGCTCAGTGTTAGCTCTCTGGATTGAACCCTTGAAGAGCAAGGAGCTAGGTAACAGAATCCTTATCACTGGGCACACTTAATAATGAATTAACAGATAAATGGATTTGTACAAACTAAAGAAAGTCATTCATTCGAACACAGCTGTAATTAATATGTTGTTATTCATGGGGAATGTTGACTAGGCTTCTAGCAGAATCTTCTTGAATTGATTAATCGTTCTCTCTCCTCTCCCCTTCTCCCTCCCCTTTTCTCCCCTCCCCTCCCCTCCCCCTTCCCCTCTCCCCTCTCTCCTTAAAGCAAGTCACTGAAGAACAGAAAGAGCCATTTTGTTTTCTCTCCCTGTCTCTTTCCAGTTACCTTGTTGAAAGGGCTTTTGGAACCTCCCTTCCTCTCTAGCTTCAATAAATTCTCTCATGGCTTCTTTAATTGTTGCTTTTTTTCTCCCTTTCTTGGGGAATTATGATCAATTACGGCATTCAGCTAGTTGAGAGATGACAAATTCTATTTGATATAATGTGGCCATGATTTAAAGGAAGTGAGCCTCCTTGCTAACTACGTAGCCGCTTTAGGAGAAACTGATTGTATTGGACCATTTCAAAGGTGTGGGCTTGGGCATCTGCAGGAGCCAAGTTCATTTCACTGAGAGCCACTGGCAGCTTGGAGGGGAACAGGACATTCAAGACACTGTCACCTGTGGTCATGGATTTAGTGCCTTTCCTCACACACGTGCTGGGGACAGCCTTCATCTCTGCTCCTTGAAACCCCCACACAAGCAAATTCCCTTCAGAGTCAATAAGCTTCGACAAAGGCCTTTGCCAAGGCGATGCAAGTCTGACAGAAGAGCAATGGGACTTCACTCGGTGTTCCTGTGCCGAGAATGTTAACTACCAGTTCCATAATGAGAGGCAAACACTGCAGCTCTCTGAGAGTCACTAATCAGCCAACCAGCGACTCCCTGGCCATACAGTTGGACCTATGAGTGGATCAGAACTGTGTCTCTCTTAGACATCTTGGACTCGGGCTGGGGATGTGTCTCAGTGGATAAAGTACCTGCCTAGCGTGCACTAAACACCGAGTTCAGTCCCTAGTGCTGCAGAAAACCAGGCATGGTGATACTTGCTTATAATCCCAGCACTCAGAGGGTAAAGGCAGGAGGATCAGAAATTCAAGGTCATTTTCAGCCACATATAGAGCTTGAGCCAGCCCAGGAAATAGTGTACCTCCCAAAACAGAGCCTGGACTTTATGGGAGATCGTATTTAATTGTTTTATAAGCCAGGCTTATGGAGAAGAAAGCTGAATTCCAAAAGGAGATGAGGGATGTAACTACTCATTATGAGACATGGTCTCATCACATAGTCCAGGCTGGCCTTGAACTTGGGTTCCTTCTCACATCCCTGTGCTGGAGGGTTAGATACATACCTCATCCCACCTCACGTCCATTATGACTGTTAACTCATATAACAGAAAAATTCACCAGAGCTGGTTGTAATTTGGTGGTCTGTTATTGTGGCTTTGAATAGGAGTAACTTTGAATTCAAGAAATAGTCTGCCTTTTATTTTAGTTACATAAATTAAAAATAAGTTGATAATGGAACATTCATGCAGTTTTGTGCTCCTCAAAATTCCAATTTATTGAGTGTTGAAATGCAGATAGATTTCTTTTTAGCAATTTATCAAATAAATCTAAAAACACCCGAGACAGTAAAACTCAAGAGGAAAATTCCTTTTCTCCTGAAAATTTAAGCAGATATTTTATAATAAAATTAGATGTCATAATTGTGCTGTTATAGGTCTGTAATTAAGGCTTACAAACACATGATTACACTATTTACTTTAATTGCTTCTTTGACAAGGAACTCTTAAGCATGTAAACACGCGACAAAAATAAGTCAGTAAAGATGACATGTAAATGGTCCTCACTCGAGAAAAAGGACTTACAAAGTAAAGAAACTCACAATTAAGAATTAAATCTCTAAAATCTACACACAAAGCAAACCAGGTTTTTATGGAGATGGTGACCTACCGTGCCTATGTACTAAAGAGTAAATTCTATTCGGCTCAGTCCTTGATAGATACACACCATTTCCATGTTGAGCCAACTCTAATTACCAGCAATGTCAATACAAGGTTCGTGCCCAAGAACACAGAATAGCTACTGGACATGAGGATATTCTTGCCTTTCTCCCCCTAGGGGACTGAACTTGAGTTTTTAAACACCAAGGAGGCCTGTGCCCCCTCCATCTTCCCTCCCTTCCCCCTCTTCCTTGCCTCTCTCTCTTCTTCTTCCTCTCTCTTCTCTCCCTCTCTTCTTTCCTCCATCCCTTCTTCTCATTTCATTTAGAATTACAACAAGATGCTATACAGGATGTCCTTGGACAAACTGTAGCAACTGGCTTTCTTAGAAAGTGCAAACCACATCTGAGCTGTGGTAAGAAGCTTGCTACCTGACCCAGCCCATCTTGCTACAAGGAATCTCCCATTTTTTTTTTCCTGCGGTTCTCAGAGGCCTTCATTATGCCCAGATTTGTCTGCATCTCCTGCCTCCATTTGGTTCTCTTGCTTCACACCTTAGCTTCTACAGTATGGTACCCACCATCTGTATTCCTTCACTGAATTCTTTTAAGTCCTTTCAACCAAGTTTTCATTTATTTCATGAGGACAGAAACAGTTTCATTTATTTCTTCCTATTCCCCAAGCCAGATGCACAGTCTCTAGCTTGGAGAAGGTGTTTCTATGTGTTTATTGAATTGAATTATTGAATGTGATTCTCTTGCTCATCACTTCCCATTCTGTGCACACACACAAACAACAACAATACAGAGAGAGAGAGAGAGAGAGAGAGAGAGAGAGAGAGAGAGAGAGAGAAACAGAGACAGAAAGAGAGACAGAGACAGAAAGAGAGACAGAGATAGAAAGAGACAAAGAGACAAAGAAAGAAACAGAGACAGAGAAGCCAAGTCAATCTTTTTTCCCCTTTCTCTCTTTCTTTCTTTCCTTCCTTCTTTCTTTCAATCTTCTTTCTTTCTTTCTTTCTTTCTTTCTTTCTTTCTTTCTTTCTTTCTTTCTTTGTGAAAAGGCATCTAACATAATCAGTTTTATGTAAGGAAAGGCATATTTGTGTTCTTGGCTCCAGAGGGTTCAGACCAGGTTATGCATGACCCCATTGCTTGGGGTCACAGCAACACCATCTCCCATGGTGGAAAGTGCTACTCACCTCATAGTAGCCAGAAAATAATGAGGGTACGGGGTGGGGCTACGGTCTCCATACGCCCCTCAAGGATATGCTCACTATGCCTAGCTTCCTCTGACTAGACCCCACTACTTAATAGTTCTCTGCCTTCCAATAGCACTTCCAATAGCCAAGAACTAGTATAGCAATCTGTGGACCTGTGGAGCATGCATGATCCAAACCTAGACTGTATAAGTTTGTATCTCGGGATCTGAGGATGATGTGACTTAGTTGTTGTCTTTTTCTGGCACACGTCTGCTCTGGCACACGTCTGCTCTGGCATCTCAAAAGTCCCTGAGCTTCTAATACGGATTCCTTGTTTGTTCCTTTCTTCATATTTTTCTCACAGGTAAATTGCCTCAGTTTCTTTTGTCCAGCAAAGCAACTGATTATCTTCCAGGCTCTACTTGGTTTCTCTCCTGATCACCATTAGCGTCAAACCGAGAGCCTAAAATCCCAGTTTTCAGAATAGCCATGGGATTTTTGTACTGATTCATAGGACCCCATGCCTTTGCCCAGTAAGAACTGCAACTCGGGCTTTGGGCCTTGCTATGCATTCTTCCTCCAATAGCAGAAGTTTCTCTGTGACAGATGTACAGACATGCACAAAGAGGGGAAACATCCTCTATTAATGACTGCATGGTAGCAAGTATAATAATTGCGCTTTACAGAACGATAAATGCTCATGGGCAACAAATTAGTGTGAATTACCGTGGTTCCTATATCTTTTACAGCCTACTGAATTTCTGCAAACAGCACTAAGTGTTCTTACCAGCCAGAATCCAATCAGAAAAAGAGGGCTTACTTCAGGTCAAGAGAAAGAATGACATATGGTATGGTTATAGAAACATTGGAAGAACTAAAAGATAGAACACTACCAATGAGGAGCAGTAGCAGGTAACAAGGATGCAGCCAGGGCTAGCAAGATGGCTCAGTGTGTAAATTACTAGATGTGCAACCATGAGGATTGCAGTTCAGATCTTTAGTACTCACATAAATGCTTGACAGGCAGTTCTCCTGGAGTTTCAGGACTCTGCAAACCAGAGCAAGGATGCCTGGAGCAAGCTTACAAGTAGAATAGCTAAATCGGGGAGCTCTGAGTTCAAATGAGAGGGCCTGCCTCAGTATATATGGTGGAAAGGAAGGTATCAAAGAAGACACAGTGTCAACCTCTGGCCTCCTCAAGCACGTGCACAAAGATGCACACAGGTGCTCCCACATACCAGCAAACAGACACCTGAAAAAAAAAAAAAGAGAGAGAGAGAAAAAAGTCAAGCCAGAGGCAGCATCTAAGACTTGAAAGATGGTTTTTCCAGAGGGCAGACACCATCTGATGGTTGCTGGAGTCACAGAAAAAAGACCTGCATTCAAGGATCTGGACTACAAAGTCCCTGGACCAACTGTTGGTAGAGCCAAAAGAGAAAGGAACAGAGACTAAGACTCCAATCTCTTCACCCCAAACTCCAAAAACAGAATCCAGAGCTTCCGGTAGCAGCAGAGCAGCTTTGGTGGAGTAAAGTGGTCCAACCCATGTTCAAGAGCCATGAAGAAAATAAACACCAGCCAGAGCAGAACGAAGACTCCAGCCTACCCACCATCCATTCTCAGGTGTCTCCTTTTGTTAGTTACCTTTTAAATGTGGATGAATAAACCCTGAGAACAGAGCCCCAGTAAAGACACATTTATAGCCCCTTACATGTAATTGTGCTTTACTGCATATAGCTCTCATGCAACCAACATTTTTACTGTCTTCATAAAAACTAATGTTGAAGGGTTCTTAGAGGTGTTGTCTTAGATAGCTATTTGAGTACAGGGTTGCCCTGCTCTTGACCATTACCAGAATTACGTTGGTGTCTGCTAGGGATTGTCTAGATTAGATGAACTGGGGTGAGAAAACCAACCCTAAGTGTGGGCAGAACTATTCCCTAGGCTGGGATGCTGGAACACACAATAGGAGAAAATGGGCTGGGTGAGAGCTTTCATCACTCTCCGCTTTCCGTCTGTGGATGAAATGAGCAGCTGCCTCCTGGTCCTCCTACCATGTCTTCTCCAGGAGAGACTCACATCAAACATGAGTCCATCCTTAGCTTATTTTTGTGGGGTATTTTATCACAGCAATGGAAAGAATGACTAAGTGAGTGTGCAGGTCTGACAATGGAATGAAGACTCTGTCGTTACTTTGACTGGAAAAGCTACCTGCTATGCTCTCACAGACACAGACCCCATTCTCCCTTTTAGCACAGGGTATCTTTGAGATTCTATTCCATCAGAAGAGTTGTCTTTTTGCAATCTCACCCAACCTTCCACCAAGCTGAGATATACTATACCCCAGCCAATCTGAGCTTGCTTGGCTGGAGCCCTTAGATCTCCTTCGAGGTCCACCTTTCCCTTTATGTCTTTCTTGAATTTATTGATTGACTGATTGATTGATTGATTGATTGAGTATGTTTCTCTCTGTAGCTGAGTATTCCAGGATCTGCTTTTCTTTTCACTAAACCCTTAACACTTTGGATCTGAAATGCCCCAGGAATCCCTGATATTAAAGATTTGTTCTATTCTTGGTGCTAATTGGAGGTAGGGTAACTACCTAATACCCTGGGGGCTAGTTAGACATCTCTAGCTATTGAAGGTAATCCTTAGAAGGAGATAGTAGGACTCTGGCTCCTTCCTTATCTTTCTTTGCTTTCCACTCACTATGAAGTGCCCAACTTGTTCTGCCACCAAAGCAATGGACGGAGACAAGCATAGACTGAAGCTTCAAAACCTGATAAGCCAAAACAACTTTTTTTCTTGTATTAAGATTTATTGCCTTGGGTATTTTATTATAGTCACAGAAAGCTAGTACAAGCTTAAGACGAAACTGCTTTCCCTCTAGAACCATCCCTTCATTTTCTCTTATCAGTGAGGGATGCGTTCCCTTACCCCAAACCTACTGTCCCTGGGGGCCTGTCTGTAATTTTTTCTTCTTCCCTTTCCCTCCCAGCCCTTACTACAGACTGAAGCCTCCTGTCTCTTCTGTGACCTTCAGCCAAGAGCATCTCCTTAACTGCCTATGACACTCCCTGCCTTTCTCTGGTGCAGGACCACTCTCATCACCATGGCCCACATGCTCTCTCACCTCCAGACTAATCTCCACCTCTCGATGGTTCTTGAAACTCACCCTCCTGTCCTCTGAAGCATCAGAGAGGAAAGGCTCCTTTCCTAATAGTCAACATGTACATAGTGATCAAAATGTGAAATGGACAAACTTGGTGGCTTTGTTATTTTTTAAGATAGAACTTGCCGGTGGCCTGCCTTCTACTTATCCTTTCTCCTGACCTCACAGCAAGTATCTTTCTCAAAGCACCAATCAGGGCAGCGAATCCAGGTTAAAGCAAGCTCTGTGGCATTCAAACCCCAAAGTCCTCCAACCCCTAAACCTGGTAGCCAAGGAAGGGGAACGTGCCCATCAATTCCAAGGTGGGGACCCTCTATGGAGATTTCTCAGCCTCCCATCTTAATGAGTTTAACTGCAGAGATGGGCAGCTAGAGCATTCCCGCTGCGCATAATTACCATGATGGGGCACCTGGGGAGAGATTGTCACAAAGATAACTGGGTCTCAGGCTATTTAGCACCTTACAGATGAGAGTAAGGTGGTGACTTGGAAAAATGAGGTCTGGTTGAGATCGGAAGATTGCCGAGGCTCATTTGTCCTCCCTCTTTGAAGAAGTGTACACTGTTGTGGTTTTAACTAAGTGCACGAGCCCCCAGCATAAAGTAGAGTCACTTTTGGAATCACAGAAATCTGAGACCGGATGAGACCGAAGGGGTCATGCTGTCCACGCTTCCCCGCCTCCATCCCCGACAGGCTGGACCTCCTGATAATAGCCTTGGAAGGACAGCTCCCTACCCTTTTCATCAGAACCTCGGGAGGTCAGAACACAACACATAACCGAGGGCTGCCTGGGCACAGACATGCCCTGCAAAGGATTATTTGTGTGTGTTTATTCTGGCTCTTCTCACTTAAAAGCCACAGTGAAGGTCAGGGTCAGGTCCCTAACACAGGCCGCTTAGAGCAGCAGACCGAAATGTCAAAAAATCACCAGGCAGCGTGAATACACCGAAGAACACACAGGAAAATATATTGAATCATCTTGTGCAAATTCACACTTGACTGAGGAGCTGAGTGGGGAGCTTGACCTCTTAACCACTGTCAGCCTCTTCCTAGGAGTGCAAAAGGGTGGGGTGGGCTTCTCCCCATGCCCCACAAGAAAGAGGATGGCCTCAAGCAAAGATTGATGGAGGGGGTGCTGGACAGGTAGTCTGAGCCATTTAGAGGTGACATTCAGACCTTGGCAAAAAGCAATCTGTAAACGGAGCAGGCTGAGAGAAGGCAGGGGACTAGGGAACAACCTCCATTTTGCTTCATTGTTTCTTTTGTGTGACTACAGCATCATTATGAGCTCTTGTTTGAGGACTGTACATGCGAGCTAGGGAGGGGTGTCACAGAATTTTTCAGAGAGACTCGGCTGTCTCACGGCACTGCCCAGATGAGCAGGCATCTTCTAAGGAGCAGAGGCACATCCCATGCAGACAATACAGAACCCTGCAGAGCAAGTAGGCCAGCTCCCTGAGAATTCTAAGGATGAACATTTCTCTCTAAGCTATCCTTAAAGCAATGGACTTCATGCATTTCTAAATTCCCTGAAGGAGAGTGAGGAGCCCATCCTTTTAATGTCAGTGATCCAAACTCAGCCTACGGCTCCTCTTTTTTTTTTTTTTTTTAAATAAGGTACGACTAAGAATATCCCTCAGATGTTCCTCAAATTGGACTCAATGTGTCATAAAACAGAGGGGATTAAATTAAGTGGAGAGGGGGAAGTACTGGGGGTATTGGGGTAGTTGTGGGGAGATTGTGAGTGGGATCAATCATATTTCATTGTACATATGTATGAAATTCTCAAAAATAAGAAAAAATTATTAATAAAAATAAATACATAAAATCTTTTTAAAGCATCAGATAAGCGAGGAGAACACATCTCAGACTATATTTGACTTATAAAGCCTACATTATTTACTGTTTGGCCCTTTTCAGAAAATGCTAATTCGTGATTAGACCACTATCTCTGCCATTCCCACAGTCATAGAAAGCAGTCAACAAACACGCAGACCGTGCCATCAGACAGCTGACTCAGCAGACTCTGACCTGACCCCTGATATCTGCATTCTAACAAATAAAGGTGTGTGTGTGTGTGTGTGTGTGTGTGTGTGTGCGCGCGCGCGCTCGCAAGCTGAAAGTCGTCCCCTTAAGGCACTATACATCTTATTCGCTGGGGCCTCTCATTGGCCCAGAGCCATCAGCTGGCTAAGGAGCTACAGGGATCTGTCTGTTTCCTCAGTCCATGCTACCAGGTGTGACACTTTTCGCTTTTGTTTGTTTGGTTGATTGGTTGGGTTTTTTTTGTTTTTTGTTTTTTGTTTTTGTTTTGTTTTTTTGCATGAGTTCTGCCAATTAAACTCAGATCTTTATGATTTATACTGGTTTTGAGCTATCTTCCTATCCCTTCCCCTACACACAAAAGATAATTACAATGTGACTGGACCCAAGATGATGTTGTAAATATTCCCTTTGAATGAACCACCAAGTATGTATCTGCAACTTTCTGTGTGGCTAGCACACTGTGAGTGTGGCAGAGGGCACAGTTTGTGGAAGATCATTTCTCTTGCTCCAGCTGAGAAAGTGCAACATAGTCGGCAGAAGACAGTTCTTCAGAGGAACATGGCAGAGAGGAGGAGAGATAAAATGGCTGACGTTGGTTTTGTGTGGACTAGCAGTGGATGCAGGACTGCTGGGATGCCACCTGGCACCTTGACTGGGATCAGTAAGTGACAGGAGGAGTCAGCAGAGCTTGTGCATGAGGCGACACAGAAGCATTTGCAGCAGTACAACACTGGAAGGGACCTTTGGAATGAGCAAGACTGAAGTTTGGGCAGAGAGAATAGCCAGGCTACTGAACACAATCTAGAGTAGCACTGATGGTATCCAAGAGTAGCTTGGTCTCCTTGTCCCTTTATTAAGGCTTCTTAGATTCTAAGGCACAGCAACAAGGACTCTACCATTGTACCTGTACTCACTTACCAACGTTTGTCCCCTCTCCACTTAGAGCCACTATACTCTTTACACTCCTACCTCTTTGAGTTACAATTATCTCATCATTGTCATCATCACCACCACCACCGCCACCATCATTACCATCATTCGTTACTAATTTATATATCTTGTTCTTTACGAATGTTATTCTTACAAACTGGATTCTTCTTTACATATCACTGTATTCATAAAGAAATTCTATCTCATCTCCATAGATCCAGCTCAGGCCTTCTCCACAAAGCAAAATGTTTTTCATTCTCTTTCCATTGGAACAAAGTCAAATAATTATTATTTTTATACCATATTGACTGCTGAAAGAGCAAAACCATAAAGCTTATATTCTATCGAAACTGTTCTTGTAATTTCTATAGCTCTACTCTCTGAGTCAAAGATCATGTCTTGCCTCCTTCACTTTTTTGGTGCTTACAACAGTGTACATGGCAGTGGTCAGTGAGCATCTGCTCATGAAATGACACATAAATCATGCATTTTCAGGTTCCAGAGACCCTAAATCATTAGAGAAATGTGGCAGTGTTGTAGCTACTCATGAGACCCATACCAGTTCTTCAACAGGGGACATTATCATCTCATCTTAAGTGGCTTGGAAGTAAACCAGTAATGTGAATAAAGATGACTTGTTGAACAACCAGGAAGATTGTGAGCATCTCTGCAAGAATATACAGCCTCTTATTGCTTCTATCATCATCCCCCTTTTAAATTCAAGAGCATCTACAGAGGAGGCACTTGAATGAAATGTGAACTGGGTATTTTCTAGCATCCTGGTATAGCTGGGGCATCTACTGTTGGGTAACTGAAGATTTCAGAACACATGATAAGCAATAAGTTCTCAGATGACTACACGTCCTAAAACACTAGCATATATAAAAGGAGTAACTTTGGGTCTATTGTGGTAAACATCTGTAGTTCCTGTACTTAGGAGGCTGAAGCAGGTGATCATGAGTTCAAGACTTGCCTGAACTTTGTAATTTATATTAAATTTATTATTTATATGAAATCTTGTCAAAGGAGAGCTTGCTGCTGCCCACAAACATGGTTCTGTAACAACCATAGCAAATGATTTCCTTAATGACAGGAACCAGTAGAAAATGCACAGAAACTTGTAAAGTTCTTGAGACCAATCAACAACAGAAAGAAAGGAAAACAGGCCTGTGAAGTTTGGTGAAAGCTAGTAAGAGAGAAGAGATGGTAGAGTTGGCTTCACAGAGCTGGGACAAACCAGTTAAGACCAGTTAAGACCAGTTAAGACCAGTTAAGACCAGTTAAGAGAGGAAAAGACCAGAATAGGTGGCAATGTGGAAGCATTTCTCATTGATGATCTGAGACATCCTTTTCTTGTCATGAGTTTTAATGTAGATGGTGTGGAAAGACTGACTGCTCAGACTCAGAAATTGCTAGCTAGCTGGAAATCTTGTCCCCCTCACTTCTAATACCTGCATGGGGCCAGGTGAGTGCAGAGTAACAAAATGTGCCAGAAGTAGAACGCATCACTCCATGGTGGGATGACAGAACACCTGAGCTACCTTCCCACATCCTCTTCTGCTCATGGTCATTGGTGAGGCCCATGGGTTAAAACTGAAACCATTCCTGGGTGAGTGAAGTCTGCATCCCGGACTCATGGCTTTAAGAACACTCCGAAAAGCTGGATGCAGAGAAATAGCCATACTTATTAGGGTAGAAACTATATATATGCATATATATATATATATATATATATATATATATATATATATATATATCATATAATATATATACACACTACATATATATTATACTACATAATTACATAGTAAATATATATCTACTGTGCTACTCTTTTGAGTTTTGAAGTTGTTGTGTTTGCTTGTTTTTTACAATAGTGGCCTTATATTTATTTCTTTAGAGTAGGAAGAATTTCCCAGAAATGGCTACCTGGTGCCTGAGTTTGCTTTGGTGTAAAAGGACACATGAGGCAGGAGGAGTTCTGGGTGGCCTTGAGCAGAGATCCATGGAGAAGAGCTGCAGGCTCCCGATCCTCTTCCCCCATTGATTTTTGCTGGGGGCAGCAGTCTTGGACGCATTGATTTTCATTGCTGATTAAGTCATGTTCTTGTCTGTCAGCAGTCATTCCATTTTCTTTCATCTGTGTTTCCACTTGCTTGAAGCTTCACAACAACGGAGATCTTTACTCCACAACTAGACAATCGAGAAAGATTGGCAGTGGCTTCCATCCCGCATGGCAGTGTTCAGCCTAGACCCTTCCTCCTCTGAGAGAGTTGCCCTTGACGCTATTCCTTGATAGACACAGAAAACTGTCAAAGTCAGAGGTACCTGATCTTCAGAGGCTGCGAGTTCCATCTGGAGGAAGCTGGAGACCTGCTGGGAGTTACCTAAATTCAGTAATGTTTTCACTTCCATAGAAAGAGCTGTGAAAACACACAGGACCCAGAGCAAGCTTTCCAGCAAACAGGACCTGAAAAGTACAGGCTGGAATGCCAAAGCAAAGCTCGTTCCCCTTGAAGAAGGGATGCAAAAAGTAGAACCTAATGTGACCCAGAGTGCTTAGATGGGAAAGGAGACCTCAGGAAAGATGGGATGGAATCTCTCTCTCTCTCTCTCTCTCTCTCTCTCTCTCTCTCTCTCTCTTTCTTCCTCTCTCTCCCTCTTTCCTTCTCTCTCCCTCTCTCCCTCTTTCTTCTTCTCTCTAACAAGCAAGTGCACATTCACAATGCACTGCCAGGACTCCTACCTCTCTCCTCTAACAGAAGTCTATGCATCAGTCATGGAGGCCTTTGTCAACCTCCATTCTCCGCTACTCCCTAAGCGTGGCTCATGCATTTAACTTCATACCAGAAGTCTGAAGTTAGCCTGCTGTCCTTTCCTAATCCCTGCTGTCCCATAAACCATGGGGTCTCTTCTTGAATGGCACCCAGTAAAATAGCTCACATAATTCTTCTGCACTCTGTCTGGCTTAGGTAATTAGCCATGTGGGCACTGGTACCTTGTTTTAAGCCTTTTGGCGTCTCCACGCCACAGAAATGACAGCGCTGATTCAACTACTGGACTTGAAATATTCTTCCAATGAATGGGTGCATTCTCAGAAGGAAGCAGCAACTTCAAATTTCATACTACCAACACCAGTCAAAACTTCCTCAAGAACCATCATACCCTTTAGCTGACAAATCCCAGAATGCTTTGCTAGTCCTTGCCCCACTCACTTTGAACCGATTGGAAAGCTTTCTCCTGGGCTCCCTCATGTCCTGGGCTTTCAAGCTGGACATGTTGGCAGCTGAGCTTTGTGTTTCGAGCTCGTACAGGAGCATTTTCATATGTGTCCTTTTCCATCTGACTCGAAACTAATCCTTCTTGACTTCAAATCTTTGCACAAACTCCTCCTGTCCTCACTAGGGAGTTGTGGGCCCAGAGCAAAGGTAGAAAGAAAAAGCTCCAAATCTGCACGTTTTATTTCATTGGTACATGTATTTAATCCATCTGCAAACTGTTCATTGGATAGCATCGTCGGCTTCTCTCTCTGGGAACACTAAGGTATGTGTATTCAACAGTGGAAAATAAACATAAGATTTTATTACAGAGTGCCACAGCCGCTCCTGGCATGAGTAATTTGTGCACCTGCATTTTTAAAATGTTTCAAAGTTTTTCCCCTCGGTGCATTCCCGGTAACACACATTAGCTTCCTGGCTGTCGCAGTCTTGTTCTTGTAGTCTTCTGTTATTTCTACCCAGGCCATCCAGAAGTCACTGTCTTTAGAACAGAGAACAAGCAACTATGGTGGGTGACTATGGAAGTCACCAGCAATGCAGATTATCCTTCTGTCTTGATGACTACCTGCCTTCAGGGGAGGGAGCAGACCTATTGCTGGTGTTAGTGCCAAGCACCAAGGGACAGGAAACAAAAAGTCTCTGTGGACAGAAGTGGAGGTGAGCCCTCCTACCATGGTCTTTGCCTTGCAGATTGTTTTTCTAAGCACTGGAACAAAGTCGGTTGACTGGGATTCCTCAACAAATACGGTGACCCAGTCTAAACCATTTAGAACTGGGATGCCAGTCAGAAGAGATCTGGCTTGGGGGACTTCAGGAGCAGAGCCACAGAAAGCAGAGTCTGTTGCTACTGTGACAGTATCTCTGCTTTCTTAGACTCTCCGATCTTTTTTTTTTTTTTTTTTTTTTTTGAGTGTGCAGTGATTCTTATTTTTGCAGGTGTCTAAAGTCATCTCAGTGTACATTGTGCTAGCAAACCATTTCCCCTGTGATGTCTGTAATCTCCTGGAAATGTTCTCTGATTCCTTCCAATGTCCCCCACAACAGCCCCCAAGGCTGGCAACTCTAGTCATCTCAGGCATGTTAATACTTTCTTGAGTCATATTGCAGTGTATAGTACTCTTCCCTCCAACGGCAGGTCTCAGAGGAAGATGCTAATGGCCCAGTGCTACACCAACCTGATCATTAACGTCCCCGTTTCTCTAAGCGACATCAGGCAGATAACTTGCTCGGAGGAGTATTTATTTATCTGTCCAGCACTGCAAATGGAGACAGAGTGAGTGCTCCTGATAGAATTACTGGGTGTGAAGTCTCCATTGTTTAGTGTGATGGAGAAGAAAGCAACCCTTGTTCATTTAAGTAATACTTAGTTTTCAAACACCACACACTATCTGCCTAGATGCTCTTTGGCCCAGGCACAGGATTGAGACCACACAGCATTTTCAATGGTTTAAATGCAAACTTGCTCTGTCTTAGCATGATGGGTCTCTTGCGATGTTAGGTGGCATTTTACTGGTGAAGCTCAAGTTCCTCATTTTGACTGTGGGCAGCATCTGTGGGCCAGCCATGTATGTCTTTGAGTTTGACTATTAAAGTGATTTTTAAGATTTCCTCTTGATGACAGGGAAGAAGGTGATACCTTCTGTGTTTTGTACACTGATACGTATGCTCAAGTCCTGAGTTTAAGTTCACAGAGGTACTTCTCAGAGTCCTCTAAGACTTCCAAAGCAGCCGATTTCAAATCCTGCCTTAACTAATGTATGCACCTTTGTCCAAAGGCAAAAACTGAATGGTAACTGAAATCATACCACATATACCACAGAAGTACACACTACACACATCAAACATAAAACACACACCGCAAAAAAACACACGACAGACCACACATCCACCACAACAAATCTACACATACATGATACCACCCTCACCACATGCTACACCCAGCACATAAAACATATACTATACACCATACTCACTCACATTTATCCCAAACTTTACCTCCATTTACCACAAAAAACCATACACCACACCACACTACATGCACACACCACCCATCACATCCCCACACCTTATACATGCCATATTTGCTTGGGGAAGAAGTCAGGTTTATTCTGAGAGTCTTCTAAATTGTTCTGTGCCTTAGTTGCTTGCTGATGTCACTCCACGTAATGCATTTTGGAAGCAGACTGGGACTCCATGGGGAATGACGTTCACATTTGCAGAGACCCACACGGAATAGCACTTGATAAACACAACTTGCATTAAAGATCACCTTGTCTCTGTCCACAGCTTTAGGCAAGAGATTATTGAACTAATCATGTCTAGGATGCAGGGTAAGAACTTTGCACTAGGTAAGAAACAATCAAGTGGGTAATCCTACAATTATAGCACACTAACAAAAGTAAGATATATTGTTCTTCCATCTCGGATCTTTGTGATTTTCTTTTGTTGTTATTATTAAATGTGTAGTTTCACTGTGGGCCAGAGGGCCCTCAGACTCACAGTGTAACTGAGGCTGGTCTTGAATTCCTATCTTTTTGGCTCCATCTCCCAGTGCTAGGATTACAGGTATGTGAGAGCAGGGCTGACTTAAAGTGACACAGTCTTAACACGATGGAAGCAAAAGTGTAAGATTTTGCCCCAGGCCATAATTCAGGAATTCAGGCTGCTTCTATCTTTGTCACTGTCATCCTTACTATGTCATCTTCAAGGTTCAAGAAAAAGAATGTACCCAACTCCTCACTTCCTTGTCCCCAAAGTTCCTCCTCAACACAAAGGGACTTGGAAGTATAACCTACAGCAAATCTCTGCCACCAACTCTGTTGCCTATTCCATCTGGATATATCAATGGGAATATCCAGCTCCAGTCACAGGCTGTTCCTGCACTCTTCTGTGTCCTCAGACAGTTGAAGATTTGCAGACCAGTGTCATTAACCCAAGCTAGTGATAACTGGGTCTATTGCATGCCCATGCCTTACAGGTGCTGGGATTAAAATGTGTACCACGAAGACTGGCTGACTTGGTGACTTTTGACAGTGGTATTTTTACAATTAGAAAAAAAAGGCAACTTCAAAAATAGATTATAATATTTTAGAATACCAGTGATAAATTGACAAATACAAACTTCATAAGTATAGAATAAATTAATTACACATATTAATATTTACTAACATTATTTATACCCATTTGTTTCCTTCCAGTGTTTGTAATGTTATCATATTATTAGACTGCTAATGGTGTATAATAGCATACAAGAATGATTTTCTCTCATGACCCATTATTTATGTACTCAAGCTTTTTGTCAACATGCCTGTTCCTTAGCAAAGTAATTTTGCCATCTTGGCCTCACTTCCTAACATGTTAATAATTTTCAGTCATTCGGAAATATTTGTTTTATTTGTGGCATCCTATTTTTAGAAAAGAAACAACAGAACAATGAAGCATGTTCAGAAATTTCATGACATGGAATTTGAACCACTTGGATGGAGGAGAAGCTTCCTTGTCTGATGACACCAAGATCACAGGTTTGTGGGCACTTGCTCCATTGTGCCCGAAATAAACTCAGTGTCTTCCTGGTCCCTATTTTGAGCATGCTGAACTAAAGGGGAGTCTCCTTCTCAGGAGAATAACTGTGCCAAGGATGTCATGCTCCATCTGTGTGATGAGATGCAGATTTGTCACTAAAAGGCCAATTCTACATCTTCAAATGCAGACTACAAGCAGAGCCTAAGAGACTCTGGCTAATGATGCCTTGGAGTGTCTCCCCCAAGGAAGAATTCTGGGCGATGCTCTGGGTGTTAGCCAGAATCTTCCATGTGAGTTCAGACCAGGCACATGTTCTTTGCCTCCTGATTACATCCTACAGTATTTTGCTGTCTAAAGGGTGATCTAAAGGTGCGTCATTGTCAGTGGTCCCCATGAGTTCTACCTGTGTACCATGGCTAACTTATTTCCAGGCCTTTCAAGGGTAAACAAAACCCCTGTGATTTCTGGGTGCTCTGGAGGGAGATACTGACTCAGAAGAACAGCTATTCTGGGTATCTGGGAAGTCCAGGCATTGCTCTGATTAGCTTCCTTTTTACTGGACAGACATTGTCTTTTTCCTTTTGTAAACAGTTTGTGCAACGAATAAGGATAGAAATGTTCACTTGTTTTCTGCGTACCTTTCCTAACATTTTTGGTTAGGGGTGTGTGTGTGTGTGTGTCCAGGCTGAGATTAAGAAATCTTAAGATTTCTAGGTTTTGAGGGGTCTTAAAGACTCACTATTCACTTGCCAACTAATCCTAGTGGACTTCGGTTTGGGGGCTTTTCCTTCATTTCTAAGCATTAAGATCTCACTCTTACCCCACCTCCTTTAGTGACATTCCAGTGGCTTAGCAAAGAACTTGATTGACTGCCATGGACTGGCCAAAGAGAACCATATGGATGAAATTTAGTATCTTCAGTCAGTGTTGCTGCTCTCAGGTAACTGGTTGATGTAGAGGTGGTAGCCTTGTGTAACGGGAGGTCCCAAGGGAGATACTTCCAAAACTTTAGAGGATGCAGTAAACACATGACATAGCAAACGCATCTGCTTCTTTCCTGTTGCAGTCCAAGGGGTTAGGCATCTAAGACCTTCTTGTATCTGGTTTGGTTTTTCTGTGACTTCCAATGGAGTTTGGCCTGTCCAGTGTGTTCACCATGCTCAGTATCTGCAAGGGTCCATGCTCTCATGGGGGTAATGGGGAGCAGAATCGCCAGGTGAGGTAGCTCCTACATGCCCGTGGCTGAGAAATGCTGAAGTGGCATCACCCTAAATGCTCATCTCCAGGCACCCCATGGTCAGTGTTAGGGTTCTGCACAAAAGCCAAGTGGTGAGACAGCTAGCAGTGACCTCAACCCGAGGAGGGCCAACCTCTCAATGTACAGTAGTGTGGCTCGCCCTTGATGTAAACTTATATGGAGAAAGAAACTGAATGGCACTCCCAGCCTGAAGAGATTCCGTTTCATCATTTTGTACACATACATTCACGATGTGCTATATGTTATATATAATTTACTAAAGCATGTTTTTAAAAATAGATTTGAAGAGCATGGAGACCCCAGAAGCGTATGTTATTGTACTGGGCTTGAGTTTCTCTTTCCCACCCACGGGGGACCTCTGAGGGTCTATTTGAGGGCATGAATATGGAAAATTCAGCTCCAATTTCCCCTACCCCCACTCCCTGAACAGCAATGCAGAACTAGGAGATTTTGAAAGACCAGATGTAAGAGACAAAATAAGTGTAAAAAGAATTTGGGGAACGGGTCCTAGGAATCACCATATTTCCTATCACTCTCAGAACACTCAGATATTTCCAGGGGTACCATACATCTGGATGGCTTCATACCGCCAATTATTTTCCCAAGCAATGTAATTACTGCCTTCTCCTGAAAATGCCAAACTCTCCACTGAATGCAGCTTTAGAGATCTTCACTTAAGTTAATTGGTTCCAATTACTCAGACCTGCTTTGTCCCCCAACCCAAAACATGTGAAAGCCAAGGGTTTGCTTTCTTTCCCCCTCCCCCATTTGCTGTTTGTGAAGAAGGAATGCAAGGGAAAAAGGGAGGAGAACAAGCAAGCGAGAAGCTGAAGCTTCATGGAGTTCTTCATATTCTATTGGGATTCAGCAAACAGAGGTGATAACTGAAGAGACAAGGAAAACAATCCAGCTTCTGTCTGCAGCCCTTTGTCTGTATGGCCACTGAAGGGTCACACATGTCACTGGCCTTCCCCTTGTACCACTCTGAAGACATTCTGTTGGCCTTGGTTTGCTGATGTACATGCTCGTCAAAGAATGTGGGGATGGATTATTTATAAGACATTCACTTCCAATTAGTGTTACTTAAAATGTGAGCTTGCACTTGGCACATGGCATAGCAGCTGGTTCTCTTCCTAGGCTGGGCCTGTTGAGGAGTGGGGTGTGGTTAGGTCCCTCTTCCTGAACAACTGTGAGACCTGTTAGCCAGAATGGCAATTGGAAACAGCCTTGTCTTGATTCAACATTCTTAGTTTAGATGTCCAACAGTATTTGTGACATAATAAAAGACATAGATAGGATCATTTTCAATGTCCCTGAGAACAATGCATACAGGCTCAGAGACTGCTGGGCCATTTTAACCTATTCCTCTGGTGCCTGCTGGGAGAACTGATCCTTTTCACTTAGTAACTATGTCTGTCTCAATAGAAACCAACCCCAGGTTATAACATCATGGAGCCTGAGAGCCACTGGCTTCTAACTCCAGGATCTGATATGGTAAGGAAACCTTTTAATGCTGAATTTGCCCATTCTTAGCCAATCAATTAACCAAATTAAAGGACCTCCTTGCTGAGTTTAATGAAACCCTTGATAACTGGGTGACGTCAGGAAGGTGGCTAGAAGGTAAAGCATTTAAGATAAGAAGCCCCACCTCTCTCAATGACTGGTCAGAGGGTGCCACTCCGCCTGCTGGCTGCTTAGCTCAGGAAGCAGAGAACCACGATGGGAGATGGGACAAAGACACTAGGCCTTATTGTCTTTGAAAGCTATGTAAAGCTTGCCTTTGTTGCTGAGGCTAGGACATGGCAGATCCTGGAACATGACCTATTTCATGAAACCTACAGTAAGACCCTCTAACTTGGAATATACATGATCCAGGGAGGATTCATACCGCCATCACTGGCCTGCATGTTTCCAGAGGACCTCTTCTCTAAACAAGGCCATCACCAAACCAGAACTACAAGCATGCAATGCACTGATTCTCCTGCTTGAAGTTTAGTCTCTTGCAAGGAAGTGCCAAGTTTAGCCTGAGTGTTAGTTGCTAAAAGTTGCTATCATAAAACTCCTCTACTTCTGACATTGGCTTTGAGCCTCCTAGAAGAAGATATGACTGAGGTTTGGATACACAAAGGGCCAGTAGCTTTTATCCTTTGCAGAACTGTTCCCTTGGCAGTTCCCCAGCCTGGCTGTATTTGTGAGCCCTTGGAGACAGTGAGCAGGTAGAGCCTGGCCTTGTGGGGAGGGTGGTTTTCTGTATGTCAATCTGGGACTCAGAACTAAGGCTGGGAGAGATCTTTGCAGACACAAAGAAGGAAGTCAGAGAACATTCTGTGGCATGTATCTTGAGGAGCACCATGTCAGGAAACTACAAGGATCCTTTCTTCTGGGTTAAAGGATAGTAATCTTGCCTCAGGAAAGGTGTGGCCAAGTAAAGCAGCTTCAAGACATCACAGACCATTGAATACAAAATGCCCAAGGTTGATGAGCTGGGGAGATGACTAACTTGGTAAAGTAGTGTTTGTCTTGTAAGCATGAGGATCCAAGTTCAGTCTTCCAGGGCCAAGTGAAAAAAGCCATGCGCAGCAGTGCATTTGTGATCGCAGCATCTCAAGGAGATGGGGACAGGTGTTCAGCCAGCTCAGCTTAACAAGAAATGGACAGTGACTGAGGAAAACAGCTGACATGTCCTCTGGTACATGCATGCACACACACGGGCACAGGCGCGCGCACGCGCACACACACACACACACACACACACACACACACACACGTATACATCCAAGAAAGGTGGTGCCCACAGAACCTGGGGTTGAGCTTCTACACTTGAAGCTAATGCTTCCAATTAAACCCTCAGTGAGCTTGAGATCTAAACAAACAAAACAGAAAAATAAATAAATAAATAAATAAATAAATAAATAAAATAGAAAAACAAAACCGTAGCAGGAATACAGGGAGGAACATTTTCCTGCCTCTAAAGGAGTGTGTTCGACAAGCCAAGTGTTTGGAGCCAAGCTATAGGCATACAGTTTTATTTCTTATCCATCAGAAAGGCAAGGAAAGACAAAATGCCACTGAACACTGTAGGAAGGATTTCCACAGAACAGTTTGATCATGGGGGAAACATAGTAACAAGATTGGGATTAGATTTACAAGGGGGGAGCTTTCTAGTGATTATTCTCAATCTCTTTCACAAGGATTTTCCTGGGGCCTCAGAACAACTATAAAAAGACATTGTGCATCAGTGTGTGAGTAAGGTCTTTCTCCTTTTACACTTTGCTTGTTTGGGTGAGGAGGAATGTTCCACAGTGTGGTCGTGGAGGACTGAGGATTGAACTCTGGGTGTAAGCATTGGTAGCAAGCACTTTTACTTGCTGAAACATCTTATCAGTCATAAATGGCTTTCTTTTTTACATTAAAAATGTGCTTAATAAATTTTGGCATTACTTAGTATGAAAAATCTTTTCATGGTGTCTTCCTATAGAATTACCCGCGCCATCACATTGTAAGTAGCCATTTTCTGAAGCATGTTAAGTTTGAGCTATTCTCCTGATTCATTATTGAGATAAATGCTTCTCAATAACTTCCATCTCTCAGTATGAAGCAAAAATAGGTGTCCTAGAATTACAATAACGTCATCCTTTACTGTCTCTGAGGAATTGGTTCCAGGACCCCTGTGGTTACCAAAATCTAAGGATGCTCAAGTCCTTCCTGGAAGACGGTGTTGAATTTGCACATAACCTACCTCTATCCTCCATATACTTATGGTTGTCTCTAGATGACTTTGAATACCTAATACAATACAAATGCTATGTAAATACTTGTATTGTTTAGGGCATAGATGGAGGGAAATGAGCTTCAGTGTTCAGTACAGGTGCAATTTTAAAAGCCATTTTCAGCCTGTGGCTGAATCCAAAGATTGGGAAGGACTGGATGCATCTCTTTGATGTTGACTGAATGGATACTGTGGCACTCCTTGTACTTCCCCTAGGAGGGCAGCAAGGCCAAGTGCTCATTCATGGAATAAATATTCATCACTACTGTCAGGGATACAAAAGGAAACGGGGCCATAGATTTCTGTTCTCTGAAAGAGAGTAGTTTAGTTAGTGAGAGCAGACTGACACACAAACAACAGCCGATAATGTTGGACTCTTCCATGCTTCATCAGCCCCGGGGAAGTCGAGACAGCACTGACTTTGTGATTCAATTCAGTACCAGGCTGAGTGCTTTTAGGGGTGTATCACATAGTACAATAAAACTCAGGGATGTGTCGAATACCATAGTGACAATCGGGAAAGAGTCCCCAGAGACAGATCACCCGCATCCTTCACTCTTGGTACCAGAGCCAGAACTGAGGCATGCAGAAGTCACATTGAATTCAGTGTTGCTGGGATTCTAGGTAATGATCTGGACTTGCACATGTAATCCCTGACTTCAGTTCCTGTGTTCCCACTTGAGGTCACAGGTAAACATTTCTTCCTTAGTCTTACTTAGTGATGCTCTCTCACATCCTGAGCATATGGTGGGAAGAAGATGCACATTCTACACCAAGCTTTGCCTCTGACTAGCCACACGCACTTGGGTGGGTTGTGAAATGGCTGTAGGCTTCAGACTCCTCTGATGCTAAATGAGATCATTTGGCTTCTCCATTGCTCTCCATTTTTACCAGAGTAATCCTCAAGCAGAGAACACTGCCTGAAAACTTAGGGCAGCAATTTAGAAATAGATCAATAAGCAACTTTCCCAAAGTAAGTGATGTTCTTAAAGCATTGGAATCTGCCCATGCTTGTGATCTATGTGACTTCCACATTTATGTTAATATAGCACAAAATGGCCAATGGGTATCAGACGTAAAAGTTCATTTGTTTTAATATGAAAATGATTCGTATGAAAAATATGAAAATTTCTTACCACTTGTGAATGTTGATTGCCAGAGAGTTAAGCACTAGGTTCTTTGAGGCTACAGGTGTGTTTTCCCCTAAGTTCTGTTCTAGATTTCCAGACTGAAATTAGGCTTCTCCCTCACACTCTGTATTGCTCAGTGGCCCTTGAAAATGGAGGAGAAGCAAGAAGACTGACAGAGTCCCTGATAGGAGAATTAATGTGCAGAGTTTAGGAATGGATTGCAGACATCCCACAGATGCAAACAGCGAAAGCCGCTTTTCTAGACAGTTCTGTGAACCATCAATCTAGCCTTTGTCTAAAGGAGATATGTTTTGGTTCCTAGCCAACTTTTGATCCTTTGCCTTAAATCTTTTCTGGAAAGAAATGGGCTGTGAATAAATATTTGGATTTAGTAGGAATTAACTTAAACATCTCTGAAAAATTATGATATTACCTCTTATTCAGATGCAAATCTTTTGAGTACTTAGGAGTGTTCTTTCTCCAGAGTCAACACCAAAGAAAATGGCTGTCTTTACTTGTGTTCTAATGGTGGCTCCCCTTGCCTCTTGGAATTATGGCTGAGTTGGGGTAGAAAGGACAGTGCTGGGGTTGCAAAGAAGGTTGGTTCTCACCCAGTCCCTGGGCAGTTGTCAGCAGAGCCTGGAAGGCCAGCCAAATGCCTCATCTGCTGTAGTCACAGAGTCATCCTCCCCAGTGGGTTTTCCAGATGGAAAAGTACTCCGAGCTTCTGACCGTGCCCCAGAGGAGAGACTGAATTTGATACAGGGAGACTCTTGAGCTTCGAAGCAACTGAGCCCACAGGAACTGAGCTGTTTGTTAGCATCTCAGGCAGCCTATGTGTGTAGTCAGCATGTGATAAGAACATGTCAGACACACAAACCACTCCTAATTCTCTACCGAGAGAGAGAGAGAGAGAGAGAGAGAGAGAGAGAGAGAGAGAGAGAGAGAGAGAGACTAAGAGATTTGTGAAAAGGAGTGACTCATGAGAAGCCAGTATCTTTATCCAGGTTTAACTTTCAAACCTGAACTTAGAGAATGAGAGGTCTTGATTAACATAGACGTTTATGGAATTTTATCTTACCAAATGTTTTCAATGCTGGCTGCATATTAGAACAACCTGGCAAGTTTTAAAAAATTACTGAAGCCTGGGCCCCACTCCAAAGTGATGGAATCAGAAGCTTTAATGAGGGGCTGAGGCAGTTTTGCCTAACTCCCTGGTGGTTCTGATTCAGTGACACTGTAAATGTTGCTCTCACTGTCCAGGTGGAGTGGCTTTCCCAGAATCTCCACAGGTTGGTGCCTGCTGGGCAGAGAAGCCAGGTCCCAGAGTACAGCAGTGCTCACTTTCCCACACATCAATTCTCCGTGTGCCCTGTGGCCCGTGGGATAAGTTGCACTTTCCTCCTGGGAAAAGGGAGCAGCAGTTGACCCCTCGCCCCCTGGAAGCAAGTGCTTCAGCACCATGGGAACTTTCCTGGTCCTATTTGTGGAAGTGGTCCAACCTTGGATGATTTTCCAGGAAGGACTATTAGGAGCAGAGTCCCTTTAGTAACTGCCTATAAGAATTACTTGTAATGCCTGGGAATATTCTGGCCCGAAACTATCCCCCTCTGCTTTCAGTCACTGATGCCCAAAGGCATCTGTCTCACATAGGGTGAAGAGAAGGTCCATGTGAGACCATGTGAAGTCCTGGGTCCCCTTCTCCCCACTGGGATAAAGGAAAGATTGAAAGCTTAAGTGCCTAGCAAAGGGTTTGACCTTAATAGTTTCTAAATATATGAATGGCAAGGATTTCTTTTCATATAATTACTGTGTGAGAAAGTCATGCTGGGTCTTATGTGCATTCTCTAATGTAATTATTACCCCAAACTTATGAGGTGGTTATTATCCTTGTATTGAAACAAGGACACCGATGCGCTTATTCTAATTATCATACCTACAGGCTCAAATTGAACCAGAAGATCCTATTAGCACAGACTAACCCCTCTGCTTTATGTACAAGGGGATGGGCCTAGGGAGGTGGGGTGACTTTCTCAGGGGACTTATAACACATTCAATGGCTTATCAATGATTCGTGCTGTGCTACAAATTAATGAACCAGTTCCTTTCAAAACTGAGAAAGGAAAGGCAGGCTTGTGAATCACTCAGCTTAGTGTTCAAGTCCTGCTCTGACTCTCTTTGTCCCTAGGCAAATTACTTAATCTGAAAGAGGTGCTCAGATTCAGAAGGGAAGGAGGAAGGAAAGGAAAGATGACTGAGGAGGGTGGAGGGAGAGTGGTAAGACTGGAAAGAGAGAAAACAGGGAAGAGGATGGGGAGAGATGGGGGAGGGCCTTGGGCAGTGGAGGGATTCAGGGACTGACAAAGGGTGACTGAAAGCACCCCACTGAAGGTCTTCAGTCTGCTGGAATCACCGGTGTTTTCCCTATCCCAGGGTTGAGGATGGGAGAGACAGCTTGATATGGGAATGAATACCAGGAAGAAGGAAGGGTTTACATGATTGTCCCTACAGAATAAGGACAGCACAGTAGCTGGGTTTACTCTTGTGGCATTCATTGGCAAGGAAGATGCAGAGAGAAGGAGGGATATGTGTGAGTGAAGTCTTTAAAGGATGGTTTCCCTACCTGACTGAATTAAAGAGCAAGGTAGCCCTAAGAGGTATGAAATGGAGACCCTTCCACCAGGAGCATGTACCACTTTGAAGTGTCACCCCACCAAAAAGACATGTCATGGACTATAGCTTTTGAAGGAACGACAAGGACAAAACTGGTCAGAATAAATCAAAGAAAGTGATAAACCTGTCTTGCGACCCTTGTCTGAGGCAGAGCACATGTCGTTAATTAATGCATTTAGCTACCTGACCATAGCAGCCTCTGAGCCGAGCCCACCTTAAGGGCCCCATCTAACATGGAGATCTTTGAAGATGAAAAGCACTTTTAAGTGCTGACTCTGACCATGACCACAGATGCTGCTAACTCCACAGGGAAAGAAATAAAAACACATATTCAAAGTCCTACGATACTTACAAATGCCTCTTTGAAGGTGGTGTCCTCTAAGCCAGATAGGCAGATGAAGGGGAGCAGTAAAAGTGAGCAGACAGTGGAGGGAGGTAGAAAGGCAAAGGCCACAGGATACTTCTTCACCGCCAAACACTGGACAGGGTAGAAAAGGATTTGGTTTGAAGAAAGTGGAATGTTGGGGGCAGGGCCGGCGGGGTGTGGGTGGGGGGGCGAGGCGGGGTAGTGGACACTCAGAAGAGGAACGCCATGCAGAACTCTAAGAAGAACAAATCAAGGCTTACTGAGGTTGGACCATGTGAGAACAACGGGATCGTACCATACTGAAGAAGGCATCAGTGACTTGAAGAAGAACGGACACAGTCGACATGCAAAGGCATCAAGCGTATGTGTTTCGGGGGCCCGAAAAGCACACAATTGAATAAAATATAACATTAAACACCATTTTCTTATGCTGGCTTGTGATTGCTATCCCCTTAATAAACTTTTAGAAGTTTGGTATTTTTCATAATTTACTGGTATAGTTTCCAAAACATTTCCTCAGGGGCCCGTGAATCCAGAAACAAAGGACGGGCTGCATCTTAGCTCTGCCTCTGGCTTCCTGCTTGTGGCACAGTTGCATTTTCTATTTCTCTCTGGAAAGGCCTGTGCAGTCTTACAGGGAGGGAGGGCCATGTGCATCAAGGCATTGGCCTTTCCTGTCCTAATGAGGTAGGGACCCCAGAATACCTATAGCCTTATTATTTGGGCACATCCACTGGAGAGGACAGTAGGGCAGAGATGTGTCTAGATTAAGTGTTCTGAGCACCAGCCACTCCACTGAGACACGGGCTTCTCTTCCTTGGTTCTCAGTCTTCTCATCTGTGGAACAAGAATTACTGTGTTTTATAAAGCTGTGAACACTAGGGCAAGAGGCGTATGGAAAACCCTCTGCACTGGGTTATACTCATGCTGAAAACAGTAAGTGAAACTACAGTCCCAAGGTTGTTTCCTGTTATTGTGATAAACACCATGACCAAAGGTGATGTGGGGAGGAAAGGGTTTGTTTGGCTTGCATATCCTGGTGTGATCCATCACTGAGGGAAGGCAGGGCAGGAACTCATGCAGGAGCAGAGGCAGGAACTGTGGAGGAAAGCAGCTTCCTGGTTCATTCCCTTTGGCTTGGCTCAGGTATCTTATGCAAGCCAGATCCAGATGCCTAGGGATGCATTGCCGACAATGGGCTAAGCTCCCCACATCATTTATCAATTAAGAAAATGCTTCACAGACATGACCTCCTACACGTCTGAGCAAGGCCTTCCTCCACTTAGAGTCTACCTTACCAGCTGGGTCAAGTTGACAACAAAAATTAACCTCCACAGCTCTAGTGCCATCCGTGGAAATGCAAAAAAACTTGTTATGTAGGGTGGGACCTCAAGCCACACTGAGCACACTGCTGGGTGCCTTCTGAGCGCACTGCTCTGGGTGCCATCATGTGAGCACACTGCTCTGGGTGCCTTCTGAGCGCACTGCTCTGGGTGCCATCATGTGAGCACACTGCTCTGGGTGCCTTCTGAGTGCACTGCTCTGGGTGCCGTCTGAGCACACTGCTCTGGGTGCCTTCTGAGCGCACTGCTCTGGGTGCCATCATGTGAGCGCACTGCTCTGGGTGCCATCATGTGAGCGCACTGCTCTGGGTGCCATCATGTGAGCGCACTGCTCTGGGTGTCATCATGTGAGCGCACTGCTCTGGGTGTCATCATGTGAGCGCACTGCTCCTGGCATCCATCACAACAGTTTTCTCTTGCCTTTCTGATTCTTCTAGTTTTCCCTTTCAAAATCTCACAGGCAGACCATTGTTGAATTAGGACAGTCAACTGAGAGAATTCCTTTCTCTGTATTTTAACTCTTTAATTAATTCCACCTACTTCCTATTGGGGTCTTTAGGGTTAATTATGAGCAGCTTACTTCTCGAAAAGTCTGTTAATCATGATGTAGAACGTTGGGAGCAAGCTTCTCAAATGCTTTTCATCTTAACATCCAATTCCCAGGAAACCTGGAAAAACATCATTTGACTTGTGTAAGGCCACCTACAGTATGAGGTAATTATTAAAGCTGATTGCATATCAGGGCCTAAATATAGCACCATAGTGTGGACTCCACTCCTGTTCCTCACAGAGAATGATTCAGAGGCACCACCATGTATTTTTGAAGAGTAAAGCTTTGTGCTAATTAATTATATCAATATCAACATGTTGATATTGATATAATTAGCACAGTGGATGACACTGATATAATTAGTACAAACATTTACTCTTCAGAAGTAAGAGGCAGTGCATATGCATATAATAACTAATAACAGTATCACTTGGTAACAGCACTGCTCTCTCTAAGGGGCTTCTGAAACACGTCACACAGCAGAGATGGAACCAAATCCTCTCAGAGGGCTTTGGTAGCACTACTAAGCAAAGCTGAAGGGGTTAGGTAGTAGGAAAAAAATCCAGTTGTTCTGATGTGAAAATGAAATTTTCTCCATAAATATCAGTGAGTCTAAGCAGCGACAAATAATTGTAAAAATAAGAAGAAATACAAATCGGATGGGGCTGCAGAGACTCAGCAGGAAAGAGTCCCTGACGCTTTTACATAACCCAGAGTTCAGCTCCTAGGACCCCAGCCACGTGACTCCACATGACTTGCCTGCCACTCCAGCTCCAGTGGATCTGATGGCCTCTGCTGACCCCTAAGGCCACCTGACTCACCTTTACATAGTTATGTAGAAAACATGCGAAATTAAATGTAAAACAAGATCTTTTAAAAAGTATTTCTATAATTCTGTGTATGGGCTAAATAAGTTTCACATTTATCATAAGTGTATTCACAGTCACATGGTTTAAATTAATCACAGCGTCAATAAAAATGGAACACAGCTATATATGTGTGTATGTGTATACACATATATATGTATATACGTATTTATATACTGAGAAATGTGCTGTTGGTTGAATTTGTTGTACAAACAGCATGTAGAGCATGCTTACAAGCCTAAGATGGCTACAGCATGGCTTGTCATAGAGCCTCCGGGACCACCTTTGTGTAAGCTGCACCATGGTTGCCATTGGATTGCAGTGAAATAGGGTTCCTTTTCTTTTGTTCTTTGGACTCACGTTCAGCTAATCTAAAATCACAATTATTTTGTTTAAAAACAAAAAAGAATTCTGTAAAACGGGGGACTCCAAGAAACAAAGTGCATATGCAGGCTTCATTTCTGTGATGCCTTTCACGTAAGAAGACCGCAGCCCACTAACTCGGAGTCATCCATCTTTTGTTTGATAATGTAGATTACTCACGTTGTCACATAACTGAGGCAGAAGAGAGGTTTTGGGGGAATGTGTGTAGTACCATGAGAGGAGACAGAATGTGGCATGGTGCCTAATGGTTTCAATGGTGCTCTGCTGTCAGGAGCCAATAACACCCACCTTCCGCCACTGTTTGTGATGGGGGGATATTAATCTCAACTAATTTCTTATTTCTTTATTTCTGAGTACCGGCTAAATAAATGTCACATTTTCTTATCATAAGAACTATGTGGACAGTTATATGGCTTTGAAGTCATCAGAATATATATGACGGCACACATGCATACATGCACACACAAACAGACACTGATATATACAAGCAAGGCTCCACTGTGGATTGAAAGAAAAAAAATCCACCCAGAAGACTGAAAATTGGTTGCATTTTACGAACACTGACCTCCTGGCACACATCTGAGAAGTGAGCCTGGTTTTATGGACTGCCGGCAAGGAATGTTAGCTTTCACACTGCTGTCCTCTGGGCACTGCCTTCTATAATGGAGCATCCCAGATGTTCTGAGTCTTAGGGCCTCTTTGGACAAGAAGATTACACAGCAGGAGGCAACATCTGGGGAAAATAGGAGAGATCATGAGAGATGTAGAATATTGGTGTGTGCCTGGTTGTGATTCTTAAATATGTTTGAGAGGGATTTTTGGCAACCCCTGCTGCAGGTTTTCATTTGCCATTCCTGGGAGTAATAATGAAGACTATGCCAGCATTTCTTCTTGAGGCTGGAGTTATTAAATTTTCAATCTTCTAAGGAAAATCAACTTTCTTTTTGCATTCATGCAGATTTTAAATTTCAGATACAGACTAGCCTCCTCTTTAGCACAGAACATACTGCTTTAAACTTCTTATTACATAAAACCACTTTTTTTTTTTGAAGTTCAGCAAAGAACTTCATTGTTAATGCTGGTGAGCAAAATTAGGCTGTCTCAGATTTGAGTGAGCGTCATCACACAGACAAGTTGGCTTCAGGGGGGATTGAGTTAAATTCTGACGCTAACAATTTGTGTAATTGTCTTACTTCATTGTGACATGGTAATTGAGACTAATGTCCATGTTCCCCAGCCCCTGATAGTTTTGCTTGTGAGTTTGGTTTTTCAGTTCAGTTTGAATACAATAGACTTGGGAAAAGTCCGTTCTCAAAGGCACACATTGGAATCATTTGCCTTGTAACCTCAGCTCCTGACTCTTTCCTGAGCAGGTATCCAGAGGAACACGCTGGAATCATTTTGCCAGCACCATCGTGACTTTTAATAGCTTCCTAGCAGGGCATCCAAAGAAGCACTCTGGAAGCATTTTGCCCTCCTTGTTTCACGCTGTAATGACACCAAAATGTCGTAAAGCAATTATCATCCCAAGCACAAAGTGATCTTCAGAAGGGACCTTTTCTACCTTTGATACCTTTATTATTTTTAAAATGTTTAATAGTAATTGAGAGACTTTGTTTAAAACTGCATGCCATTTATTTAGCTCTCTCCCTCTCCCTCTCCCCCTCCCCCTCCCCCTACCCCTACCCCTACCCCTCCCCTCCCCTCCCCCTCCACCTCCCCCCTCCCCTCCCCCTCCCTCTCCCTCTCCCCCCTCCCCCTCCCCTTCCCCCTCCCTCTCTCCCCCTCTCTCATTGCAACAGACCAACAAAGCTCTAGATTTATAGATACCTAGGCACCTTCTGACCCCTCAGTTAAAATTCTAAGTGGAATTGATCTGTAATGAGCAGAAATCAGCATGCTCAAGGATTGCTTTGGGGACAAAGGGAACAGTAGATGGTGGTAATATCCTCAGCAGCAAGTACATCCTGAAGATTGAGCAGCCCTTCTCAGACGAGAGTCTGGGTAGGTGTTAGAGGGTCTGGTAGAAATGTGAAGTGCTTAACTAGAAATGTTTCACACATGAACACCGACATCTGATTCCAACTCCACATTTATCCTGACAGAGGTCTGCCATGTGTATTTCTCCAAATGAAAAAACGTAAATCAAGAGAAAAGACAATGACAAATTGGGTTCCATTGCTCTGTGATGCAGGCTATCGTTTGCAGCTGTGCCCTCCTAAGTCATCTGTGGGCTGTATTCAAGCTTATGTCTTCTCTGAGCCATTTGAAATAAGAAATGGCAGCCAGTCTTCGTGCAACACAAAGCAAAGAGCATAGGGCCCCTGCCATTGAATCAGGAGATGCTGGTAACTCTGACTTTTTCTACAGACTGCGACTTGAGCTCTGTCAGAAGTGACTCTAGTAGAGCTGCAAACCATCATTTACTGATGAAGAAACCAACCCATTGATTCTGATGCTTAAAAGTTAAAGCAAAGATGGGAAGGAGCTATTCAGTTCATAATAAATAACGAGGAAGATGTATGAATTAAAATAAGCACCTTGATGATTTAATGCCACTATGAAACCAATAGGCTGGTGATCCAATCTGATACCCGCAAATTTGTATAATCCTCTGGGTAAAACAATTTAATAGGCTGTCTCTTTTATAGTTACAAAAGGCCTTTCATGTGATCAATTATACATAAGAGTACAATAAATGTAACTTTCTTCATACTAATCCCGTCTAACTTAAATTCTCCTGTTGGTCTTTGGAATGTATGTAGCATTCCCAATAAAGTTCTTTAGTTCTGACTTTTATCAAAAGTTAATCTTCCCAGAACTTCCAAATAAATGCTCAGTATGAAAATCTCTCCTCCTCCTCCTCCTCCTCCTCCTCCTCCTCCTCCTCCTCCTCCTCCTCCTCCTCCTCCTCCTCCTCTCCCTCCTCCTCTTCCTTCTCCTCCTTCTTTCTCCCACACTCAATAAAACTGTTCAAACAACACACTTCCTTAGGAAACTGCCACCTTCTCCCAGTCTGGCCCCTTCCCCCACAAAACAGTCCAGCGCTTTGGTCAGCCAGTAGGCAATGGGGGTGGGTTTGATTGGTTTTCTCCTGTTTAGTTTTGATGAAAGGCAGTCTAACCCTGTGTTAACACCATCCTCAAGGCCAGCAAAACTCTTTAAGAGATGGAGATTGGCAGTCTCCACTTTAGTGCAGGTCTCAGGAGGTTCTTGGACCCTCCCAGAGTGCTATAAAATCCAAATTCCCATTTGTTTTATTATATGTTTAATTGGTTTTCCCCTCTATGGAACAGGAAACTAAAATGAACCCCATCATTATGTGCCACTTAAGTTAGGGGCAAAGGTCACTTTGGCTCTACTCTAAAAGTCTGGGTGAAAAAAAAGACAAGGCCATGCTTGACTATAACTTTAGTTGACTTGATAAATATTTGGGGTTTTTGCCCTTATTAAGTGCTAGGAGTTGTTCTGGGAAGTAAGAAGTAAGTGTGCTGTTTTAAGACATAACGTCTCACACACTCTCTGTATTTATTCTATGGTGTAAAGTAAACCAGTGCATAAAGAATAACAACAGAGACAAGACTAGAGGATGGCAGTGGGGCCAGCTCTGCAAGCAGCACAGTTTAGTGTGGGACATGCGTTAGGTCTGAGTTAGGAGACCACTGTGTGGCTTCAGGCATACATAGCCTTGGAAAGTGATATACATGGAAAAAGGTTAGGAAAATCCAAGCTAAACCACTGAAATGAAGAATATGGGCATGTGTGTGTGTGTGTGTGTGTGTGTGTGTGTGTGTGTATGTGTGTCTGTCTGTCTGTTCTGTCTCTGTGTGTATGTCTGTCTGTCTCTGTCTCTCATGTCTCTGTCTGTCTCTGTCTTTCTGTTTCTCTGTTCTCTCTCTCTCTCTCTCTCTCTCTCTCTCTCTCTCTCTCTCTCTGTGTGTGTGTGTGTGTGTGTGTGTGTGTGTGTGTGTGTGTGTGTGTGTTTAGCTTACCAAAAGAAAGCTTTAAAAACTTCTAAAGGTTATTTGTTGCTTCTGGGTCTACTTAGGTTTTTGGCTTTTCCAATATAGTTCACTAAGAAATCTGGCTGCTAGCACCAAACTGCAACTTGAAAAAAATGTTTTGGAATGTTATACATAATCTGCTTCAGCTATAGAAAAGAAAAAGACATCTGGTAGACTACTTGGAAGTCAGCCAATGACGAAGACTTCAACTAAAAGAAAGAACATGTCCTCAGGAGAGCATCTCGGAGCCCAAGAAGTGAGAAGTCCAGTGTGCTACTTGAAAGGCAACTACTAAGAAAAGCCATTTGAGCAAGACAGAGTAAGCAAGACAGAGTGAGCAAGACAGAGTAAGCAAGACAGAGTGAGCAAGACAGAGTAAGCAAGACAGAGTGAGCAAGACAGAATGAGCAAGACAGAGTGAACAAGAGAGCGAGCAAGCCCTGAGTTCTTCTAAGAAATCTTTCTTTTTCCTGAATATACTATCCTAATTGATGATGTAGTGGAAAGTGCCACAACCCAGTGTTAGAAACCAGCTCCCACGCAGGAAGAGGAGCTGAGGCCTGCCGCTGATGTTTCTGGGAAAACTGGATATTATCACAGAGTTACAGTTGCATGATGGTGTGGGGGCTGAACCAAGAAGCAACTGAGCTTACATTCCAACTTTGCTGGATCTTATCCATGATCCTCAGGGCTTACCCATGATCCTCAGGCAAGAGCTCTTCATTCTAGGGACTCTCCATTTCCCCACCTAAAAAATTATGATATTAAAACATACTTTGTAGACATAGCAAGAGGCATACACAAAATATTGCATGGAAAGACAGTTGATCCAATGTGTGGAATAACATATTCTTCCATCATGTTAAAGTAGCATGACCAGAAAGAGAGAACAGTCATGTTTGCTAAGAATCAAATGCTAATTTTCATCTTTGGTATATGAAACCTGATATAAACAGTGTTGGTAAAATAAACACCCTGGCTTGTATCTGTTTGTTCTCCTGAAGAGTCATATGACCCCAGAAGTATTCTCAAATATTGAACATAGAAAAATGAGACCTAAAGTCATTGAGTCCCTGTTCAATCAAGGGCACAAATGATGGATAACAAGGATAATAAGTTATACTGTAGGCTAAAGTGGCATGGAGATTTCAGCAGACATGAAGTCTCCTTAGTAGATGCTCATTTCTATATTGTAATTATTCCCAGAAATGCTAGATAACCACACAGGCATAAACTTGGGGGAATTTCAAAGAATTAACATGGATATTTATCCTACCACTTATGTTCCTAAAAAGTTGATGCAACGATGGTGTATGTTGATCATGTTCAACATATTTTGAAATATGCATACATGGTGGAATGCATTACATTAGCTCACAGGCATTTTTATGGTAAGAAAACTTAATCTACTCTCCTAGCTATTTTCAAAAATATAATTCAATGTTGAGTTATAAACTATATGCACCATATTACAGGATAGCGTTCTGAAATGTCTCCTATCTAACTGAAATTTTGTGTCTTTTGTACAGCATTCTCCCACCTCCTCACTAATCCCTGGTAATCAGAATTCTTTTACAGTCCCCACCCCTTGAGTTTACTTTTCTAAGATAAAACGTATGTCTTAGTTTATTTTCCAATTGATGTGATCAACTACTGTGACAAAAGCAACTTGAAAACACAAGGATTATTTTGGCTTACAGTCCCAGAAGGTTAGTCCATCATGAGGGATGAGATGGCAGCAAGCAGGGAAGGCGTGATGGCAAGAAAAGAAGGCTGACTGGTCGCATTGCATCTACAGACAGAAGCCAAGGAGCTGGCTGGTCACATCACATCCACAGACAGGAAGCAGAGAGTGAATAGGAGTGAGGCTTGGATACATAACCCTGAGGCCCACCCCAGTGACCCACTTCTTCCCAAGACTCCATCTCCTAGAGGGTTCCACAAGCTCCCAAATGTGACACCAGCTGGGGACTGTGGAAGTGCTCAAACACAGGAGCCTCTTTCCTATTCACACAGGACATCTCTCATTCAAACCATAGCACAATGACACACATGTGAGATCATATACTATTTTAAATATTTTGTGCCTGGTTTATTTCATAATATATATTGCTTCTACATGATCCATATTGCCACAAAGAGAAATTTTTCTTTCTCTTCTCTTTTTAAGATTGAAATGCATTCCTATCTATATAATTTTCATTGCGTATGCATATACCTGTCAGAACAGAAACACAGTTCCAGAATGAAGTCATGTGAGGAGAATTCTGATTGCTTATGAGAAAATGCTAAGAAAAAAGACAGGAGTGCTGTAACCTCAGTTTCTTCAAGACATGGAATTGTTTTCGGACTGTGTTTTTTGTGTTTCTCCCAGGTGTAGTGGATAGTAATGAACTTTAGATTATTTATTACAGCTGACTATTTTTGTTTGTTTCTATGCCATTATGAAAAGATATGTTTTTGTACAGTGTGGCTTTCCCACCACATGCAGCTTGCCCTTGTGATTGTACACTTTACTTATGTGACTCCTCTTAACCCTCAGAGTATAAATTGTCTGATGTTCTGAATGAAGTTGGATATTGCCTGAGACCTTAGTCTACCTCATTTATTGGTCCCATTCTGACAGGCCTGACTAGCTGTAGAGCAGTAAACAATACCATTTGTAGTGTGTGTGTGCGTGCGTGTGCGCGTGTGCATGTGTCTGTCTGTGTCTCTGTGTGCCTGTGACCACATTCTCTTTAACCTTCATGAATCAATGATGGACACATATCTTAGATATTTTAAGTACTGCTGTGATGAACAGGAGATTGCAAATATCTCTTCCACATGTTTCATTTCCTTTTGAGATATACCCAGCTGCAGAGTTACTAGATCACATATAGTTCTGTTTGTAGCTTTTTTTCCCCCCTTGGAGAAACTCTCATCGTGTTTCCCATGATGACTGCATTAATCTACATTCTACAACTGTGTTAAAGTGTTCTTCCTTTTTTTTTTTCTTTCTTTTTTTTTTTTTTTTTGCCCTGGCCAATCCTTGAGTGACATGTCTCATAATGGTTTTTGTTTAAGATTAAAGTGTTTATGTGTATATACGGATGATACATGTGTATGTATGATACATGTGTATGGATATATTCATGTGCATGTATAGAAACATGTATGTGTATGTGCAGATGTCCATCATGACCAGAAGAGGGTGGCAGATTGCTGGAGCTGGAGTTACAGGTAGTCATAAGCCATCAAAAGTGGGTGCTGGGAACTGACCTCTGGCCTTCTGCAAGGGAGCACAGGCTCTCAACTGATGCGCCATCTCTCCAGCTCCTTCTCGGGAGCTGGCATTTTGACAAGCACGTATAGCCCCTGGTGATTTATTATGCTGAGCACTTTCTTGCACACCTGCTGCCAATCATACACCTTCATTTGAAAAGTGTCTGCTTCACCCCTCCTTCCCTCCGCCAAAGAACTTATTTAAGCCAGGTGGTGGTGCACTCCTTTAATCCCAGAACTCAGGAGGCAGAGGCAGATGGATCTCTGTGAGTTCTAGGCCAACTTGGTCTACATAGTGAGTTCCAGGACAGCCAGAGCTGTTAGAAAACCTTGTCTTCATAAAAGGAAGAATGATGATGATGAGGAGGAGGAGGAGGAGGAGGAGAAGGAAGAGGAGGAAGAGGGGGAAGAAGAGGAGGAAGACAAGGAGGACAAGGACTAGGACAAGGATGAGGATGAGGAGGAAGTGGAGGAGAGGAGAGGGGGAGAGACGTCATCTGACTCAATCTTCTGCTAGTCTTTCTTCAGGTTGCTCGTGTTCTGTTACTGATTTGTTGAGCTCCTTGTGTATTTTTAGTATTAACCCCGATCACAAATCTAGTTTGCTGAGATTTCCCTCCTTTTGCTGTACTGAACTGAAGCACTTTATTTTGATGTAATCCCTTTTATCTATTTTTGATTTTGTTGCCTGAGTTTTTGGCTTTAGACTTAAAAAAGCATTAATCAGACCAATCTTAAAGAGCTTTTCTTCTTTTTAATTTTTGTTTCATAGCTTTATAATTGCAGGTCTTCAGCCTAAGTCTTTCATCTATTCTGAGTTTATTTTTATGTGGTGTAAAACAAAGATCTAATTCCATTCTGTTTTTAAATTTTATCACGTGCATTTGTTTATTAATTTATTCTGTATTGATATGAGTGTGGGCTCATGCATAGCATAGCATGTGGGTGACATGAGGGGATAACTTGTATTCATTCCTTTCATTTCACAAGATGGGTTCTGGGGATGGGACTCAGGTCATCAGGCAAAATGTGCCTCTCCCTCTGAGCCATCTCTGGCCCTAATCCCCTTCTGCATGTGTGGGTATCCATCACTTATTGAAGAACATATCCTTCTCCTGGGCATTCTCAGTAACTTTGTTGAAAATTAATTCACCATAGGTGAGTGATTTATCTGTTAGTCTGTGTGTCTCCTTGAACCAATAGCATTGTTTTGATCACTATAGATTTGTACTGTAATTTGAAGACAGAAAATTTAAAGCTTCCACCTATGTTCTTTTTAAATTAAGATTGCTTTTCTTAGGGTTTTTTTCTTTTTTAGTGGGGAGAAATGCCATGCAACTTTCATAGAAATTGCATTAAATTTGAAGATAATTTTGAATAGTAGAAACAATATTAATCGTTTCAGTTTGTGAACATAGGTTAGTTCTTCATTTATCTGTTTGGGTACGTGCTGTTTCAGTTTTTCACCTTCTGGGTTAAGATTACTCCTAAGTGTTATTTTCCTAACTTTGCACTATGGTTGTTAACATACAAACGTATTAGCTCCACTATGATGCTTTCATACATGAAGGTATTGTACCTTATATCTGCTCCTCTCCATACCTGTCTATACCTCTTCCTACATCCTCTTCTCCTTACTTTCATGTCAGCTCTCCCCTCCCTTGAGCCTGCTCCTTCTCTTGAGAAGTAGTATTCTTGAGTGACCATTAACTAATTACTTAGAAGTTTTTTGTTGAGGTATATCTAGTTATTCACAACAATACTCAAGCTCACTGTGCATTTTGAACCTGTGTCCTAGCAATCATAATTTCTGTGGGTCTCTCCAGCTAATCTGAGTATCTGAGGGTGGGGACTCTCTAGTTTCAGTGTTCAGCTTTGTCATAAACACTGGCATATGACATAAGATGGAAGAAAATCACTTCAGTGAATGAATGAAATTACTAAGACCTGTGGCTTTTGTGGGTGAGCTATAGAAGTGGTGGGGGCAGCTATGGCAACCGTTAGAACTGAAGCAGGTGAGGAGATGAGACTTAACAGAGAATGGGTTAAGAATGTAAGGCTTACCTTCTACCTCAGAGGTCAGCTGGGAAAGATTTGGTCCTTACCTTTCTAAATCCAGGAAATTGCTTCTTGGGGCTCTTGACCTCTGAAAGGCTAAAGTTCACTAGTAAACACCATCTTTCTATTGAGAAATTGATGGATGGATTCTGAAATGAAGAAAGGCAAACAATGACTTCCAGAATTCATGACTGCAGGTTACAGTTGGAGAAATTTCCCAGCCCACGAACAGAGTCAGCCTATCCTGCAGGTGCAGAGGACTGGTGCTCTAACTCCTGGAAGAGAATCCAAAGGATCTGAAGGCCAAGTATTGAAAGTATGAGTATGTTTTATGTAAAGATGAGCATGTACAGAGCTCAGAAGCTAAATCTCTGCCAGTGAATTGGAGCCTGAAAAACGATAACCATCACAGGGCTGATGATAAAGAAGAAACTGAACCAAAGCACTGAAAAGTAACAGAGGGGCTGGGGTGACTGTGTTGAAAGTGCCTACTACCTAAGGACAAGAACCTGAATTCCATTGCTTAGCACCCACATGCAGCTGGATGTGGAGGTGGGTGCCTGCAACCCCAGCATGGGGGAGGGAAACAGACACAAGCAGATCCTGGGGTCTCATTGACCAGTGTCAAGCCCAATTGGTGAGTGTCCAGTTCAGTAAAAGATCCTATCTCATAAAGTATTTTGGAAGATAGTAAAATAGCTCAGCTTGTAAAGATGTTTCCTCCCAAGGCTGATGACCTGAGTTCAAGCCCCAGAACCCAAAACATAGAAGGGTAGAAAGAACGAATGTCATGGGGTATCTTCTGACATACACATTTTTCATGATGCATGCACACACACACATACACAAATATAAGGTGCATAGTGATCAAGGAAGACACCCAATCTGAAACTCTTTCTGCTACAGTAGCATGGACACTGCTTATGCCTACATTCATGGGTAAGTACATACAAGAGAGAGGGAGGGAGGGAGAGAGGGAGAGAGAGAGAGAGAGAGAGAGAGAGAGAGAGAGAGAGAGAGAGAGAGAGAGAGAGAAGAGAGAGAGGAAGAAAGATGACAAGGAGGAGAAAGACGAGGAGGAGGAGAAAGAAGAAGAGGATGAAGAGTAAGAGGAGGAGGAAGAGAAGAAGGAAGAAGGAGGCGGAGGAGGAGGAGAAGCAGAAGCAGAAGCAGAAGCCGCAGCTGCAGCAGCAGCAGCAGCAGCAGCAAGTTTGGTCCAGCCTTGTGACCAAGTTCAGATAGAAAGGAAAAAGGAAATGCAAGATCCTGGATAGGCAATACCCGTGTAAACAGATCTTTGTATACTTTTGATTTTTAATGCAGAGGAACACAGGCTGGGAAGTCTGCAACATGAGATAAATGATAATCATTTGGGATGATTTTTCCTAATTCCCTCATACACGTCTTCAGCCTGAAAAGCCAATTGTGTGTCTTCTCCACAAGCAGGAAAATCAGAAGAGACAATGAGACAGAGTCCATCCCTCCACCACGGCTTTTGACCTCAGTTGACCATCAGCATCCACAGTCCTTCCCGCTGACCAAATGCTGCTCTCACACCCTGGGAATGAGTAGGAATGTCAAGAGGAAGAGAGATGAGGGATATCCCAAGTAGTTTCATTATGTGCCACTTGGGGAACGTCTATGCAAGTAAGATGCTACAGGTGTGCAACACACATAGATATTATCTTGAGAAAATCAAGAAGGTATAAGAAAATGTAACCAGCAGATTCTCCTTTCCCTGAACATCTTTCTATATTCCATCTTAGGATTGTGCAGACTACAAAATCACCAGAGGGAGAAGAGTCATACAGCCAAATGACCGATCCAGCTTTGTGATTAGTGAGTTCCTCTCCCCCCTTTAACCAGCTTGCTTACCTTCTCCATTTCTGTTCCTGTCTTTGAAAAGGGAAGGTGGTGTTCCCTCCTTCTTTTAAGCAGCTTTCTCTCTTGTGACATAATGTTCAATATAAATAACTTAAGAGGAACTCTTCACTGTGTTTATTTGATCTTTTGAGGGTCTCCCTGTGTAGTTCACTCTGACTTCAATCTTGCCATCATACTTCCTCAGCCTCTCAAGGCAGAAGCTACCATATCTAGGTAAAAACATTTATTTTGGCTTGTGGTTTTGGTCCATCATTACTTGAATGTGGAGCTAGTATTACTAAGTCACAAAATACCATTGGTAAAATAAACAATAACCCGAAACCAACAACATGGCTACCATACTTCACAGACATGTTCTAATAATAACTTTAAATATTAATGACCTTTAATCTTCAATCAAAAGACACAGGATAACTAAATGGATCAAGAAGGGAAATCCATCTGTCTGCTGCCTACAAGAAACACATCTTAGTGTTAAAGATAGGTATAACCTTAGAGTACAAAGATGGACAAAAATGCTCTAATCAAATGGAACCACGAAGGATGTGTAACTAAATAGGCCTTCAACTACAAAGTAATCAGAAGATTCTAATCAATGGAGCAATTAACCAAAAATACATTAGTATCCTAAAACATATATGCACTAAACTCTGGTGGCCCCAATTTCATTTAAAAAAAAAATACTGAGCTAGGCAATAGTGGCACAAGCCTTTGATCTCGTACTTGGGAAGCAAAGGTAGGTGGATCTCTGTGAGTTCAAGGCCAGTCTGGTCTACAGAATGAGTTCCAGAACAACTAAGGCTACACAGAGAAATCCCATTTCGTTTTTGTTTGTTTGTTTGCTTGCTTGTTTTTTGTTTTTCGAGACAGGATTTCTATGTATAGCCTTGGCTGTCCTGGAGCTCACTCTGTAGACCAGGCTGGCCTTGAACTCAGAAATCTGCCTGCCTCTGCCTCCCAAGTGCTGGGATCAAAGGCATGCACCACCACTGCCCAGCTTTTGGTTTTTGTTGTTGTTGTTTTGTTCTTTTGAGAAATCCTATTTCTAAAATAAAACAAAGCAAAATTAACATCAATTCATTATCAAATACTAGGTGATTCCAATTCTTCACTTTCTAGAATAGACAGGTCATCTGGCCAGAAAATAAACAGAGAAACATTAGTTTTAAATTACATCATGTATTAAATGGACTTAAAACGTATCTGCAGAACATTGCAACTAAACACCAAAGAATATGTGTTCTACTCAGAAGCACATGGAAGTGTTTCTAAAATAGACCACATCCTGGGACATAAATAAACATTACAAATTCAAAAATGTTGAGCTATCTCCATGTGTCCTATCTGATTATGATGCAATAAAACTTACATTAGATAAAACCAAATCTCTAGAAATATACAAACTCATGAAGATCAGACAAATCATTATTGAATGATGACTGGGTCAAAGAAGACATAAGGAAGAAATTTAAAAAGTCCCTGGCACTAAAAGAAAATGAAAACAAACTGGCAGGGACACATTGAAAACAGTCGTACAAGGAAAATTTATAGCTATAAATGCCTACATTAAAAATCAGAAAGAGCACAAGTAAATGATGTAACAATGCTACTCAAACATTTGGAAAAACAAGAACGAATCATAGCCAAATCCAGTCATCAGCAAGAACTGACAAAAGTCAGATTAAAATAATAAAGTAGAAGCACAAAGCAAAACAAAGTAACGTAAGGGCCTGGCAATTCCCCTTAAAGTATACTCAAAGCCATAAACTGCATCTCATCTCCAGCTCCGTTTTCTGGCCCATAACTCCTCCAGCTTTCCCAGAAGCTATATCAACACCAACACTGGCCATGCTGGTTCTAGGAACCCCAAAGGCAGCCAAAATTCCAGAGGTCAGTCACAAAATCCCAATGGAAACACCGTACTGGTCACCAGAACCCTGGACCACTCAGGCCAGAAGACGGAGAGGAAACAGAAACCAAAGGGGAAAACAAAACAAAACAAAAAAAAAAAATCAAAAACCACACATCTAACAAGAATAAACTCAGAAATCTGCACCTTAGCCTATAATAACACCATAATCTAGATGACTATAGTCCAGCGTAAGAACACAAGCAACAACAGCCAGGGCAGTATGGCACCAACAGAGCCCAGCAAGCCCTGTGTGTCCCAACACAGCTGGAGCACAAGAAAATGATTTCAAATTCAATCATATGAAGATGATAGAGGCTTTTAAAGAGGAAGTGAGTAAATCCTTTAAATAAATGGAGGAGAATACAATCAAACAGGTGTGGGAGATGAGAAGTGGTCAAGGTCTAAAAATGAAAACAGAAGCAATAAAGAACACACAAATGGAGGGAATCCTAGAGATTAAAAAACCAAGTAAGAGAAGAACAGAAATTACATACACAAGCATCCCCAACAGAATATAAGAGATGGAAGAAAGACTCACAAATGAAAAAGAAAATCACAAAAATTAATACATTGGTCAAAAATGTTAGATTAAAAAGTTCCTGATATAAAATATTGAGGAAATCTGGGACACTATGAAAAGACCAAACAGAAGAATAATAGGAATAGAAGCTTTTCAGCTCAAGAGCTCAGAAAATATTTTTAACAAAATCATAGAAAAAATTTCCTAATCTAAAGAAAGAGATGCCTATAAATGCACAAGAAGCTTACAGAACACTAAATAGAGTGGACCAGAAAAAAATTCTCCCCGCTCACCACCACATAGTAATCAAAACAGTAAATGCACAGAATAATGAAAAACTATTAAAAGCTGCAAGGGAAAAAGGGCCAAGTAAAATATAAAGGTAGACTGACTAGGTTTATACCCAACTTCGCAACAAAGACTCTAACAGCCAGAAGGGCCAGGGCAGATATCCTGCAGACTCTAAGAGGCCACAGATGTCAACCCGGAATACTATTCAGTACAACTTTCAATCACTATAGATGGAGAAAGCAAGGTATTCCATGACAAAGCAAATTTAAACAATATCGTATTCACAAATCCAGCCATACAAAAGATACTAGAAGGAAAACACCAACCCAAGGAGGTTAATGAAACCCAGGAAAACACAGGAAATAAGTCATTGCACACCAGCAAAACATAAGAAGGGAAACAGCCTGCAGATGCACACACACACACACACACACACACACACACACACACACACACACACACACAGAGAGAGAGAGAGCGAGAGAGAGAGACACCACTACCATGAATAAGATAACAGGAATTAATAATAGTTGATCATGAATGTCCCTTAATATCAATGGATTCAATTCCCCAGTAAAAGACACAGGCTAACAGAATTGATGTGCAAACAGGATCCATCACTTTGTTGTGTACAAGAAACACACCACAGGTAAAAAGGTAGATATTGCCTCAGAGTAATAGGCTGGAAAATGATTTTCCAAACAAATGGACCCAAGAAGCAAGCTGACTATTCTAATATCTAACAAATAGACTTTCAACCAAAATTAATCAAAAGATGGGGAAGGGTACTTCATATTCACCAAAGGAGAAATCCATCAAGATGATATCTTAATTCTAAATGTCTATGCCACAAGTGCAAGGACATCCACATTCATAAAAGAAACATTACTAAAGGTTAAATCACACATCAAATTCCTCACATTGTGGGAAACTTTAACACCCCACTCTCACCATTTCACAAGTTATCTAGACAAAAACTAATCAGAGAAACAATGAAACTAACAGACATTATGACCCAAATAGATCTAATAAATATCTACAGAACATGTCACTCAAACACAAAAAAATATACCTTCTTCTCAGCACCTCACAGAATCTTCTCCAAAATTTATACTACACTTGGTCACAAAGCAAGCCTCAAAAGACACAAGAATATTGAAATGATTCTGTGTATTTTATCAGACCACCATGGATTAAAATTGGACTTCAGCAACAGTAGAAACAACAGAAAGCCTACAAATTTCTGGAAACTGAACAGCCCTCTATTCAATGACCACTGGGTCAAAGAAGAAATAAAGAAATTAAGGACTTTCTAGAATTCAATGAAAATAAATCTACAACATACCCAAACATATGGGACACAAAGAAAGCAGTGTTAAGAGGAAAGTTCATAGCACTAAGTGTCTCCATAAAAAAATTAGTGAAATCTCATACTAGTGACTTAAGAGCACACCTAAAAGTTCTAGAACAAAAAACCAAAAACACACAAAAAGAGTAAATGGCAGGAAATAATCAAACAAGGGCAAAAAAATCAATAGAATAGAAACAAAGAAAACAATACAAAGAATCAACAAAATAAAGAGTTGTTTCTTTGAGGAAATCAATGAGATAGACAAACCCTTAGCCAAACTAAGTAAAAGGCTGAAAGACAGCAAGCACCAAAATGAACAAAATCAGAAATGAAAAGAGGGACATAACAAGAGACATTGAGAAAATCCAAAGAATCATTGGGTTTTTACTTTAAAATCCTATACTCAACGAAATTGGAAAATCTAAAGAAAAATCTGACAATTTTCTTGATAGATACCACTTACCAAAGTTAAATGAAGATCTGGTAAGCCATCTAAATAGACCTATAACTCCCAAGGAAATAGAAGCAGTCACTAAAAAAGTACCCCCACTGAAAAAGTACAGAGCCAGATGGTTTAGTGCAGAATTTTTACCAGATTTTTAAAGAAGAGCTAATGCCAATACTCCTCAAATTATTCCACAAAATAGAAGGAGATGGCATTGCCAAATTCATTTTATGAGGCCCTAGTCTCTCTGATACCTACGCCACACAAAAACTCAACACAGAAAGAGAATTTCAGACCAATTTTCCTCATGAACATTGATGCAAAAATACTCAATAAAATATTTGCAAACTTTATTCAAGAACACATCCACTATGGTCAAGTAGGAATAATTCCAAAGATGCAGGCATGGTTTAACATACAAAAAAATCTGTCAATATAATACATTAAATAAACAAACTAAAAGGAAAAACCACATGATCATCTCATTAGGTGCTAAAAAAAAAAAAAAGCCTTTAACACAATCTAATACCCCTTTATGATAAAAGTCTTGGAGAGATCAGGGATACAAGGCACATACCTAAACATAACAAAGGGAATACACACCAAGGCAATAGCCAACATCATATTAAATGGAGAGAAACTTTTAAATCAATTCCACTAAAATCAGGGACAAGACAATGCTGTCTACTCTCTTGTATCTATTCAATATAGCACTTGAAGTTTTAGCTAGAACTCCATGACAACTAAAGGAGATCAAGGAAATACAAACTGAAAAGAAAGAAGTCAAAGTATCAATATTTTCAGATGATAATATAATATACGTAAGTGACCCCAAAAATTCTACCAGAGAACCTGTACCTTCAGCAAAGTGGCTAGACAAAATTAACTAAAAAAAAAAAAAATTAGTAGCTCTTCTATAAACAAATGATGAAGAAGCTGAGAGGAAGAAATTAGGGAAACAATACCCTTCACAATAGCCACAAATAATATAAAATGTCTTGGGAGCAACTCTAATCAAGCAACTTTTTGAAGAAAGAAATTGAAAAAAAATATCAGAAGGTGGAAAAATCTTTCATCCTCATGAATTAATTTAGTAAAAAACAGTCATCTCACCAAAAGCAAGCTACAGATTCAACATAATTTCAATCAAAATTTCAACACAATTATTTATAGACTTGAGGGAATAATGCATAATATGGAAAAACCAAAAATTATATGCATGCATACATACATACATACATACATACATACATACATACATACACACACACACACAAGATATCTAAAACAATACTGAACAATAAAAAAAATCTTCTGGAGGTTTCATCATTTCTGATTTCAAGCTGTACTACAGAGCAATCGTAATAAAAAAACATATGGTATGATCAAGATACAGACAGGATGATCAATGGAATCAAATCAGAGACCCAGAAGTAAATCCACACACTTACAAAGACTTGATTTTTGACAAGCCATTATACAATGGAAAAAACAAAAGCAACTTCAACAAATGCTGGTCTTTAGTTGAAGGTCTGTATGTAGAAGAATACAAATAGATCCATGTCTGTCACCTGACTCAAACTCAAGACCAAATGGATCAAAGACCTCAACATAAAACCAAATACAGAACCTGATAGAAAAGAAATTGGGTGATAGTCTTGAACACATTAGCACAGGAAAAAAAATTTTTTTGAACAGAACACTAATAGCTCAGACACTAAGATCAACAATTCATAAGTGGCACCTCATGAACTTCAATAGCTTCTGTAAGGCAATAGATACTGCCAGAAGGACAAAACAGCAGCCTGGAAATGGGAAAAGATTTTCATGAACCCCACATCTAACAGAGGGGCTGATATCATTCATTCATATATACAATTTCAAGAAACTAAACATCAACAAACCAAAGAACCCAATTTAAAATGGAGGACAGGTTTAAACAGAGAATTCTTGACAAAAGAAATCTCTAATGGCTCAAAAAGCACTTAAAAAATGTTCAACATCTTAGTCATCAGGGGGATGAAAATCAAAGAGACTCTGAGGTTCCATCTTACACCTGTCAGAATGGCTAAGATCAAGAAATCAAGAAACAGCTCATGTTGGTGAAGATGTAGGCAAGGAAAACACTCCTCCATTGTTGGTAGGAGTGCAAACTTGTACAGCTACTTTGAAAATCAATTTGGCAGTTTCTCAGAAAATTGGAACTAGTTTTATCTCAAGGCCCAGCTATACCACTCCTGGGCATATACCCAATAGATACCCCATCGTACCACAAGAACACTTGTTCAACTATGTTCATCGCAGCTTTATTTGTAATAGCCAAAAAGTAAAAACAACCTAGATGTCCCTTGTCTTAGTTAGGGTTTTTACTGCTGTGAAGAGACACTATGACCAAGGCAAGTCTTATAAAGAACAATATTTAATTGGGGCTGCCTTACAGGTTCAGAGGCTCAGTCTAGTATCATGAAGGTGAGAATATGGCAGCATCCAGGCAGGCATGGTACAGGCAGAGCTGAGAGTTTTACATCTTCATCTGAAGGCTGCTTGTGGAAGACTCAATTCCAGACAGCTAGGAGTAAAGTCTTAAAGCCCACACTCACAGTGACACAGCTGCTTCAACAAGGCCACACTTCCAAATAGTGCCACTCCCTGGGCCAAGCATATACAATCCATCACACCCCTCAACTGAAGAATAGATAAAGAAGATATGGAACATTTACACAATAGAATATTACTCAGCCATTAAAAACAATAACATTATGAAATTTGAAGGCAAATGAATGGAACTAGCAAAGATCATTCTGAGTGAGGTAACCCAAACCCAGAAAGACAAACATGGTATGTACTTACTGATAAGTGGATACTAGCAGTATAATAAATGATAACCTTGATACAATCCATAGACCCAAATAAGCTAAGGAACAAGAAGGCCTCGAGGAGGGACTGGTAAGTCTCACTGAGAAGGAGAACTAAAATGGACAGAGATAGTGGATTGGGGAGGGCACTAGATGAAAGAATGGATGGGGATGGGAACAAGCAGGATCAGGTATGGGAAAGACAGAGGGAAAGAGTACTTGGATAGACAAATGGAATCAGGGAAGGGAGACATCTCTGGGTCAAGTTAGAAACCTAGGGCAATGGAAATTCTCAGGAATCTATGAGGGAGTCCTAAGGTTCCTGGCAATAGAGGATATGGAGAATGAACCAGCCATCTCCTGTTTCCAGGCAAGACTTCCAGTGGAGGGACCAGGACACCAACCCAGCCACAAAACCTTTAACCTACAATTGTTCCTGCCTACAAGATATACAGGGGTAAAGACAGAGCAGAAATTGAAGGAGTGAGCAACCAATGACTGGTATACCTTGAGACCCAGGCTATGAGAGGAAGTCTACCCCTGATACTGCCAATAATATTTTTGCTATACTTGCAGACAGGAGCCTAGCATAACTGTCATCTGAGAGGCTCCACCTAGCAGGTGATAAAAACAGATGCAGAGACCCACAGCTAAACATTTAGCAGAGCTCATAAGATTCCTGTGAAAGTGGGGAGGGAAAAAGGATTGTAGGAACCAAAGGAGTGAAGGACACCTCAAGAAAACCTACTGAATCAACTAACTTGACCCCAATAGGGGCCCACAGAGACTGAACCATCAATCAGGGAGCATTCATGGGACAGACCTAGGTCCTCTGCACATATGTAACAGTTATACAACTTGGTTTTCATGTAGGGCTCCTAATAGCAAGAGCAGGGCTGTCTCTGACTTTCTTGCCTGCCTTTTGGACCCTTTCCCCTTACTGGACTGCCAAATTTAGCCTCAAAAGGAGAAGATACACATAGTCTTACTAAAACTTGATATGCTAAGGCTGGTTGATATTCACTGGAGGCCTCTAGATTTCTGAAGAGAAAGAGAAGAGGAGTGGAAGGGTATGGGAGGGGAAGGGGAGGAAGACTGGCAGGAGAAGAAAAAGGCTGAAACCACAGTCCGAATGTAAAGAACTTAATCAATATATATATATATATATATATATATATATATATATATATATATATCGATATATATATATATATATATATATATATATATATATTATTGTCTAAGAACTGGTTCTTTGAAGAGATAAACAACCTTGACAGTTTCTTGAACCAACTGAGAGAAAGAGAGAGAAAGAGAGAGAAAGAGAGAGAGAGAGAGAGAGAGAGAGAGAGAGAGAGACCAAATTAGCAGAGTCAAAACAACTAATAGGAAACATTACAACAGACACCAAAGAAACTCAGACTATTATTAGGGAATATTTTTAAAATACTTCATCAAGTCAGAAAACCTAAAGTAAATGGATACATTCATTTAGCCAAACCACCAAAACTAAATCAAGAAGAAACCAACAACTTAAACAGTCCTTTAATGAAATATTAACAAAAATCCTCCAACTAAAAACTTCCAGTACCAGATAGAGTCACAGCAGAATTCTGCCAGACATTGAAAAAAGATCTACAGCCTTTTAAAGTATTTTTCAAAAGAAGAAGAAAGAAAATGAGCACCCCAAAACATTTTCTACAAAGTCAGCATCATTGTAAAACCAAAAGCAGGTTAAAAAAAAAAAAAAAAAAAACAAGAAAAATAGAAAAATAAAGAAAAAGAAAAGAAAGCTACAAGTCAGTGTTTCTGATGAGCATGGATTCAAAATTACTCAATAAAATACAAGCAAACAGGATACTGACATACAACAAATACATTGTCCATCATGACCAAGTTGACTTTATCCTCAAAATGCAAGGGTGTTTTGACATATGTAAGTCAATAAATGTAATAAACCACAAAATGGACTTAAAGGCAAAAATCACATGATCAACCCAATAGATGACAGAAAAGCCTTTGACAAAATCCAACACGCCTTCCTGATAACAATCCTAAAGAATATAGGACTAGGGGAACATACCAAGACATCCGTGAGAAACCCATATCCTACATCCTCCTAAGTAGAGCATAACTTCAGGCCATCCCACTGAAGTCAGTGGAAAGAAATGGATGTCCTGTTACTCCCACTCCTTTTCAATACTGTGCTAGAAGCACTAGCTGAAGCATCAAGGCAAGAGAAGGAAATTAGAGAGGTACAAACAAGAAGAGAATAAGTAGAACCATTCTAATCTGCTGATGACATGATATTTTACGTTAGAAATCCACAAAATTCAACCACAAAACTTGTAAAACAGATAACAATTCAGTAATGTGTCAGGATATAGGATGAACTTGCACAAATTAATGGCTTTTCTATCCATAATCAACAAACATAGAGAGAAAGATATTGTGGCAACACTCCCATTCACAACAGCTTCAATGGAAATAAAATATCTAGAAATAAACCTAACCAAGAAAGTGAAAGATCTCTGCAATGAAAACTTAAATTTCTGAAGAGATAGCATAAGACACTAGAAAATGGAAAGACACTTCACACTCATGGAGTCATAGAATTAACATTGTGAAATTGTTACCAAAAAAATTATTTACAGGTTCAATGCAATCCCAATCTAAGTCCACATCTTACTCTTCACAGGAATGGAAAAAAGCTGCCCTAAAAAATTTATGTGGAACACAAAAGACCCTGTAGAGACAATCCTGAGCACAAAGAACATTTGCTGGAGGGATTGACATTCCAGGTCTCATGATATGATCAGAGCCATATTCAGAAAAACAATATGGTGCTGCCACAAAATGTATACTAATGGAACACAAACAGAAAACGCAAACATCAGTACACATATCTTTAGCCATCTAATATTTGACACATTGGCTAGAAATGTGAAAAGAAAAGAAAAGAGAAAAGAAAGCATCTTCAATAAAAGGTAATGGGAAAAGTGCATGGGATGTTCACACGCATAAGAATGAAATTAGACCTATAACTGTCATCTTATACAAAAAATAACTCCAAACGGATCTTTAGGATCTACACGTGAAACCTGAGACATTGAAACTGCTAGAAAAACTCACAGGCTGTACCCTACATGACGTAGGTGTAGAATAGGACTTTCTGAATAGGGCTACATTTGCCCCCAAATTAAGGTCAACATTTGGACAAGTGGGACTTCCTAAAACTATGAAGCTTCTGCACAGCTAAAGAAACACTCAAACAGGTGAAGAGCCAGCCCACAGAAATGGGAAAGAATCTTTGCCACCTAGACATTGACAGAAAATTGATATATAGACTATATAAAGAACTAAAAAGCAAAGAGTCAATTAGACAAATGAGAGAGATGGGAGGACTCTAATTAGAGAAGGGAGATGGAGATGCAGAAGAAGGAGGAGAGTCAGATAATAGTAAGGAAGTCTGGAAATGCAAAGGGAATTGTATTAATACTCTACATAAAACATACCTATAATATATGTAAAGCAGTAAATAATATACACATACAGACTAAGTGAAACCTTTCCACCTGAGCTTAAAAGACTCCCTCCAAGAGCCAAAGACCATTTAACACAGAGGTTCTCAACACCTTTGGGGTTGGGGGTTTGAACAGCCGTTTCACGGAGTTACCTAAGACCATCAGGGAAAAAAACAAATATTTACATCATGAATCATAACAGTAGTAAAATTACAGTTATGAAATAGCAAAAAAATAAGTTTATGGTTGGAAGTCACCACGATATGAGGTATTAAAGGGTCATAGCATTAGGAAGGTTGAGAACCACTGATCTAACAAACCCCTCAAAACAGACATGGAGAAACCTCTTTTTCATTGTTGGTCAGGATTGGCCAAAAGATTCTCAAAACATTACAGGCTATTGCTACCACCCTTGGCTTCCCCCCAGAGGTGGAAGTTAAGTCTTATGGCTAAAGACACCATGTATTTCTGAGGCAGGCTCTGGGGCCCCTCAGCTGGACCTGAAAGCTTCCCCTCTAAGGACTAGCTTTCATGATAACAGAAGGTACTATAGAAGCTTCCATAGGAAGGAAGCAACCAATGTCCCTGCCCGATTATGTCTATGAACCACAACAACCACCAGTTTTCACAGTGACCCTAAAGGTACAGTAATGGTACACATACCTTGGAAATAACCAGCAACTCTCTAATTGCACTTAAGACCTATTCAAGAAGAGGGAAATTATCCCTAGTACTGGAAACCTAACCAACTACCCAGAGCTTGTGACATCATGGATCTTGGAGAAGAACCTAGAACTACCATTTTGCTAACTACCTAGCTATCCTCTAAATATGTGCCCTTCTAGTCACAAATGAGTGTAGTCCTCATTCCATGTCAAGGGAACTTCTCTCTGCAACAAATAGAAACCACTATAGAAAACCACAATCAGTCAAAATGGAGGGTTGTGAAGCCCAGGTCCATCTGATGCATCTACAGTATAACTCCTGCACCCAAGGCTCAGGGATCATTGAGGAAGAACAGGAGGAAGAGTCTAAGGGCCAGAGGAATTTCTTGTGAGATTATGTCAGAAGCTGCATCCATAAAGTGTCACCAGCACGGCTGCCTAAGCATGAGCCGAACAAGGACAGCAACAGAAAACATGTTGAAGTGCACAGAGAAAAGCCCACGAGGCCCCAAATCTACACAGAGAATTACTATTGGCCACTAAGAGGTTCTGAGAACAGAAAAACAGATTTCCCCAGGAACACTAGTGATTATCCAGTACCAATGGACCAACCCTGAAAACACGTACACGTCATTTTGCAGTCTGAACAAGTTGCACTTCCAAAATTAGGAGGGGGCGGGCAACAATTAGTGAAAAAACAGGTTATGAATTTTAAAAAGAAAAGCAAGAAGAGGTGTCAAAGTGTTTGAAATAAGGAAAGAGGACAGAAAAATGATGTAATTATAATATCAAAAAATAAATTATTAAAAAAATAATACCATGGAAAGCAATCCAAGAAAGACACTAGACATTGATCTCTGGTCTTCATATGCACCCAAATTTGAACATGTGCGCACACTCAGAACACAAAGGGCAAACACAAAGTGGCTCCCTAAGTGTCCCTGGTGACAGTAGCAATGGTTAATTCTCAGTTCCCCTAGCTCTCCTCCTTACTATCACTCAGGATTGGAGAGAGAAGTTTATCTTCCTGGCTTTCAAGGGCTGACAACTGTCCTGTGAGCTAAGATGAGAAGGCCATGAGGAGCAGAAAGGGAGTGTGTTCCCTTGGGCGTTGCTCTCTCTTAGTGCTGGGCTTGGAGACACTTTTGAGGACAGAGTCTCTGATGCCTTGTGTTTACACAGCTTCCTGGAGCAGAGCACATGGACTTCATTATCTCCAACAAAAACTCCCCTCCCCGGGTGTGTCCTTACACCCCTCCCTGTTTAGAGGTGTAAAGACAAGGCCTGACAGGCTCTTACCAGCATTCAGTGTGTATGCTGGCCCCTGGGCCACTCCATCCAGGCAAAATTGAGCACTGGGACAGCTTGTCAGCATAACTCCTCCTTGACTCATTCCTGAGTCCTGAGAAAACCATCAGCTGCTTAAGAGGCTCTGTCACAGCTCTGTGATGTTTAGGCTCCAGTAACACTGCATCTAGCGTGATCTTTTTACCAAACCCTTCTTTCTGCAGGTTAGAGTCTTCCCGGGACACGTTCCAGGCGGGCTGGAAGTCAAGTGGGTCATCCTTACAAAGTACTCACAATGCAAAGACTGCTGTGTGAGTCTGTACTTGATCCCTTAGCCCTAGTGATGAAACCCATGGCCAGTGCTCGGAGAACTGAGGACAGACAGCTGTGGGTGGAGCTGGCCCTCTTTGAGAGGAGGAAAGAAAGGGCTTTGAAGGATCCAGTTATATTGTAAGTCTGCAGAGTCTAGAATTACAGGGAGTCTTCTGAAGCCAGGGACCATGGAACAATCCTGACAGAGCTAGGAGAGTGTAGTGCCAGGGCCTTTGCTGGGCCTTTGCTGAGTGCTGCTATCTTCAGTGGCTCTTTCTGGCTGACATGTCGACATGTTGACACATAGTGTGTTCTTCATCTTTAAACGTGTCTGCAGCTAGCACAGAAGTTCAGGGTTCAGATCTTGGGAAATTCAATTAGAACTTGAGGGCAGAGTTTCCTTCTCTTCGTCCCCAGCTCCTCATCCTGCTGCTATGACCACCCCATGCATACTCCTTCTTCTTCCCTGATATCATCGGCTACCTTAGCTAGTTTTCTTCCTAGGCACATTGCTAGGCAGAAGAACAACTGTGACTGAGAAAGGATCACACACAGGGTCTAGCCCTGTATTCTGAGATGGTGAGATCTATTGTGACTTGTTCTCACCATGTCTCCAGAGGAACACTGGGATCTGGAGAAGTGCTGACTACAAATCCACACTCTGAGAGATATCTGCCTGGGTGTGTGCACCACCACAGGTGACCAAGTCATAAGCTACTGCTATCCACAGTGGCAGGTGTCCCTCTGTCCTTCACAACCTCCTTTTAGTTAGCTAATGGGGATATTCAGCAAAATGACTGTTGATACTGTTTTATGCATATATGCCCATCATCTCTCAAGGGTTCCTGCTGGCCCTTCTGAAAACACTCTTAGAGCTGAACTTCATTGCTGACAGATCTCTCTACTCTCCCTTTGGTGATTACGAAGGTTGATTCTCAGAGGTTGAGTACATGGCTTGCTCAGTAAAGTGCCTGCCAACAAGCATGTGGACCTGCATTTGGATAAAGAACCACGGAAATGTGGTGGTGTGGGACTTACTCCCAGCACTGTGGAGGAGGTCTTGAGGATCTCGGGTGCTCTCTGGACAGCCAGTCTAAGGAAAGCAGCTTCTCTGCAGTCTTGGCAAGACAGACTTTGTGTCAAAAATAAGATGGGAAACAAGAGAAGATAAGTGAAAATAATACAAGTACCTGTATATGCGCCCGTGCGCGCGCGCACACACACACACACACTTAACCAAACACAAATTTTAAAATTAATTAAAAGTTCTAAGATACAGCCCTCTGAGGAGGTGCTGTTAGGAGGCACAGAACGAGGCTGAAGGCTGAAGGGCAGAGAGAGACACCAAGGAGGCACAGAAGAGAGGAGAGAGGGTAGGGAAGGAGCAAGAGATGGCAGTGTGCTAAAGAGAAAGAATGTTCCCTATGGGAAACCACACCCTTTACATTTTTTCCTATGTCATTTGTCCTTAGGTTCTCTTTTTTTGTGACAGCTCCTCAAATTATGGTGGGAGGGAGGCATTTAACATTTTAAATTTAATTTTTTAAAGTAAATTATCAAAATCACTTCTCCCCTATTCTCTCCCTTCCAACTCTCCCTCCCAGCCCCTTTCCCCTCCAAATTTTACAAGCTTTGTTTTGTTTTGTTTCAATCACTGATTTACTTTGCTCTGCACATAATGTGCATGGGTCAGCCACATGTGCATGGTACATGCAGAGCAGTGGTAGCGTTCCTGGGGGGGGGGGGGGGGCAGACAAAAACAAACGAAAAAGAAACCTCAAATACCATCATTTCTAAGTGTCAAGAAGGCTCTCCCCCTCCCTTGTTATTTAACAATGTCTTTAATGTGTAGCCTAGAGCTCCTGCTCGGTGCTGTGGGACACTAGCATACTTGTGCCCTTCAGCTGTGCATTCAGCAGCTACCCTCCCACTAGCCACCCACCACCATTTCCTCTCTAGCCCCTATTCACCTCTAGGTTATTCTTCATTTCCACATTGCCAGTTCCCACTAACCACCTTCCGTCCTTTCCTGTGCCTGCCATAGCTCACTTAACCCAATGTCCTCTGGCTCTATTTAGATTACTACAAAATCCAGGAATCCGTCCTTTTCACAGCTGAATAACACTTCATTATACCTTGCTTTCACATTAAAAACAATCTATTCATCCATTGCTAGACATCTGCTTGATTCCATATATCTGGCCCTGTGATAGTATCACAGCCATTTTTTGGATAGATGACTGTCACTCACTGAGACATAGATCTAGTAGGAAATTGATGGATCACGTGCTAACTTAGTTCTCAAGTTTTTGAGAATACTCCATGTCAATTCCCATCATACCCACACTAATTTCCATATTTATCAGTCATGTACATAAATCCTCTTTCTCTGCCTCCTTACCACCATTTTAAAATGTATTTGTTAGACAATTGAGTGAATGAAGTCACCTCAGAGTGAGCTAAATTATTTATTTAACCATCTTTCTAAGTATAAACTGATTTCAGATGGTTGGCTTCTAGGTTCCAGTGAGCTCAGTACTTTTATTATGTGATTTGATCTCTAGAAAGTACCTTTTAATGCCTTGGTTATTTCATTTATTCTGTTCTGTGTTCAGTTGGTCTTGCGGCTGGTAGAGACCCACCCTTGGCTAGGACTTCGCCCACAGTTAAGGAGATAGACAGCTACATCTGGACTCACCTCCACAGAAGCCAGGACTGTGTTCCTTTGGTATTCGGTTCTTCACCTGTGGGCTCTGCTATGCTTAGATATTATCTATGCTTTGGTTTCCTTCTTGCTCAAGCCTTCAAATACTTGGGTTTGGTTTTGGCTTTGTTTGTTTGTTTGTTTTGTCATTTTTATGAGTAAGTGCTTAAAGAGGAAGAAAGACATGTTTCAAGCTGGTTGGCTTGTTAACTTGAAAACAACACCGCCACCACTGTGGCTCAGTTACTTAGCTTGAGAGTGACCTGTGACCATCACAGCCCAGCTGCAGTGATGTCTTCATGGAATTGTCTGGAGGAAGAGTTAGGGGCTCCCCTACCTCTCAGGCCCCCAGAGGCACAGGATACACACAATTTCAGCACTGATCCCACTTGGTGGCTTGTCATAGTGATGGAGATTCAGGTTCTAGCTAGAGGAGAACTCACTACTGTTGTTTTACTAAATGGATGTAGTCTCAATGTGCATTTTAAATACTTATCTTGGGGCTGGAAAGATCTTGGCTCTGTTGTAAAGAGCATTTGATTCTCTTGTAGATGACTGGGGTGTGGTCCCCAGCACATATGAGGTGGTTCATAACCAGCAGTAATTCCAGCTCCATGAAATTTAATATTGTCTTCTGACCCATATAGGTACTACACGGCCATGTAATACGCACTCATTCATACAAGCAAAATGCTCACACACAAAATAAAATGAATAAATTTAAGTATAATTATATCCATGGGTTAATGTGGTTCTGAGTCTTTTTAAAGAGGTTGGCAGTCAATACAGAGACTCAGAGTGCAGAGAGGAAGTGACTGTGGGGTGCTCACGTCATGCAGGTATCTGCACAGACACTGAGGAACTGTGGAAGAGTAGAAAGACTAGAAAGTAGAGAGTGTTAGAGCCAGAGGGTGTGAGGAACTATTGTGACACAGTCTCTACTGCAAGCCCCACTCTTGAATTCACACAGCCATTGGTTCTCTCCATAGGACTCGCTCAAGCTAAAGCCAGCCAACAGTTCCATAACGAACTACTATAGTAGGGGCAGCTCATGTGGGTGGTAAGTTCCAGCCTGACTGAGGAGCTGTTTATAGGTCACTGTTGCTGAGAGAGAGGGAAGTGGGAGGGAAGGGGGGAGGGAGAGAACAAGGGAGGGGAAGAGAGAGAGAGAGAGATTTGGCTGTCCTCGGTTGGCCATGTTCCAGTGTATGGACACGTATGCATGTACATGCAGGCATATACACATGCACATACACTGCACATACACTGCACATACAGGCACTAATTAGACTCAGTAGGGAATAAACATATAAAAGAAGATAAGAAGTTGGGAGGAAGACGTGGGTGGGAATGAGAGGACTTAAGGGAAATGATAAAATGTATGGATTTCTCAAATAAGAAACAAAAGTTATATTTTAATAAGTATCTCAGTAAACCACCGTGACAAAATGTGGGTGGTAAGTTCAAATCCCAGTTCTGCCCCTTGATCTGAGGCAAATGACTTCATCTCCGTCTCTGCCTCACTTAGCCATCTGTTAGAGAGGGAATGGCAGGGAGGGCAGCAAGCTTCTCATCCTCCGCTTAGCTGGATCTGATAATCTAGTGAGTTGGCATGCAGCTGAGAACACTCAGAATAGCGACTGATGTGCCACCAACAGTCAACAAATGACAGCTTTAGGAGGACATGGTGGCTCACGCCCATAAACCCGGCACTGGGAAGACTGAGACAGAAGGGATGCTGTGAGTTCCAGGTCATCCTGAGGAACAGGATTAGCCCACCTCCAAGCCCGACATGAACAAGCAATCCACCCCGCCCACCTCTCCACTTAGATGAGCAGTGTTCCACTTCCAGATCCTAGGGAAGTCTCTGGAACCCAAATGCTGTAACCACCCACAAATTCACAGACGATGTGCTGAAGACAGCCTCTGACCACTCGGAGAGACAGAGGAGTGGCTGGCGTTGTCTGGAAGTCAACTGGCTTGGAAAATGTGCAGTAGCAGCTCTTTTCCATATCACTATATAGGCAGCCAGGATGGCCTGGGCACACAGGCCAGTCCTTCCGGAAAATGTCATGCTTTTGGGGTGTGTGTGTCTGTGTGTCTGTGTGTATGTCTATGTGTATATGTCTCTGTGTGTGTGTCTGTATGTCTCTGTGTGTGTCTGTGTGTATGTCTATGTGGGTGTGTGTGTGTCTGTGTGTATGTCTATGTGTGTGTGTCTGTGTGTGTGTCTGTGTGTATGTCTATGTGTGTGTATGTGTGTCTGTGTATATGTCTATGTGTGTGTCTCTGTGTGTGTCTGTGTGTAGTATGTGTGTGTGTGTGTGTGTGTGTAGTATGTGTATGGGGGGCTGTGTGTCTGTGTGTCTCTGTGTGTATGTCTCTGTGTGTGTCTGTGTGTATGTTTATGTGTGTGTGTGTGTTTGTGTGTGTCTCTGCACGTGTATGTATCTGTGTGTGTGTATGTGTGGGTGTGGGTGGGTACGGTGTATGTTTTGAGACAAGGTCTAGAATTCCATATTTAAACTGAAGATAACTTTGAACTTCTGATTTGCCTGATCTACCACCTCGGCTCTGGGATACAGGTGTGAACCACCAGGCCTGCTTTTATGCAGTGCTGGGGACTGAACCCAGAGTCTCATGCGTGTTAGGTAAGCACACTTTTAACTAAACGATATCCCCAATTTCCAAAAGGCTATAGCTGTGAATGTGGGTGAGGTTCACATCCAGGGGTTCTGTTTATGTACCCATAAAGACTGTCTCTTAAGCATGCAAAGAGCTGTGTTCCAAAGGCACACTAGGGAGCTGGGTTCACTTTAGCAGGTGGTTTTGGGGTTCTGGCAGATGCTATTGTATTTAATATGTGCAAATAACTCAGGCTGCTGTTCAGAGCGCTGGCCTCTGCTGTAATGGCAGCAGTAAGGTGAATGGAGAATTTGATGGTGTTCTCCCGCCGTGCCCTGCCAACAAACCTGGAATTTCCTTTCTAGGTCAGTTGTTGTCAGCCCAAGACATTAGATCATGTTTGACTAAGATGCCTTACATAAAAATTCCTTTGTCCCTCATGAAATAATTGGTTTTCCAACATTCCCAGTGTCCAGTAGCCTCTGGAGAGTTCTAGATAGATAGAAGGCAGGTCTCCTCGGGGCACTCATTTTATAAACCAAACCAAACCAGCCTTGGGCACCACTGCCTTCCATTACTTAAGGATAAATGTGGTTTCTGTAGATCAGAACTACACTGCAACCACAGGACTACAAGCTTCACAGGAGAAAGCCAAGCAGTAAAGAGTGAAGAACACAATGACAAGAAGTACTCAGGTTCTTGATAATGTGGGGTTGCAAAGCTGAGATGCAAGCCTCTTTACAGACTGCCTGTCCTAGACTAAGCTAAGGGTTAGGAAACACTTTCTTAGTATCCGGATAGCAAACACTTGAGGCTTGTCCAGTGTTAGGTTCCAGGACCACTGCTCGGTGTCCCCACAGAAGGCTGTATATGAATTAGGCTCTCTTCCATTTAGCCCTTATTTATTAATTAGGTACTGGCCCATGGTTCTCTCTTTCTAGCCCTGACTGAAGCCACTTTGGGAAAGCGTTTGTTTACTTAAAATTAAATGAATCCTAGTGAATATATCTGGCCCCACACAGAGTCTTTCTGTCTTCACTAACATCCACAACTACAGTCAGAATTCTGAATTTGTTTAAGTCAAAGCTTCCTTCTCTGTTGCAATGGAAATGGTATTTAAAAGGGTAGCCCACCAATCCTTATCAGTCATCTCTACCTTAGTTCAAATTCTTCTCATTGATCCTTGATTAAACAGATGGTGTCTCAGACTGGCCCGGTTTTCCATAAGTTGCCCCCCTCTGTCTCTCCCCACCGCAGAAGCTGGGCTCACCTATGTGACTTGATTATGGCTGAGAATAGCAAGGGCATGAGGACTTCCTCTTGCCTTTCTGGTTCTGACACATCTCCATGAGTATAGATAGCCTTCTGAAGCATTTTTTTCCAGTAGTGTAGCACTGGTAAGTTACTCATGCATGTAAACAAGGCAGTAGAAGGGGGTTAGCAGGAAAGAGAAAGGGGATTGGTGAAAGGAGAGGGAGAGGGCAATAGGTGGAGAGAATGTGTTTGAAAATATCACCACAAGGAAACCCACTGTCATGTATAACTAATATGTATACTAATAACATTTCAAGCTTGGAAAATAAAAATATTTCTCTGGGCCCAGAATAAGGAAAGGCACAGAAGCCCCAAGATACCTGAGGCAGGCTGAAATCAGCTGAGATAAAATTAGCTGAGTGTGGGCCTCACCAGGGCCAGGGTCCATCCCAGGGTACTTTAGTAGCTGTCAGAGCCTAGATCCGTTTCTAGGAGCCTGCCTATGAGTGCATGGAAGAAATGTTTATTGGTGCTACCACAGAAAACACGTGCTAGTTTTCTGGTAGCCCTGTGAAACCAAGTGGTTGAATAAGAGAGTGGAAGGGAAGGGAACAAGCCAGCCTTGCCTTCTTTTTACTTTTAGAAGCGCTGGCTTGAGTAAACTCAGAAAATCACCTGTGCCCATGATGGGTCAGAAGGGAAGGGGCAGCCTGCCTGTGTCTACACATGCAAACTGTAGACCATTCAGGAAAGCTTGCAGAATCCCCTTCTTGTTTTCTAATAGAGGGAAGGAGAGAGATTGGAAGAATACCTTCTTCACAATAAGAGGCATTTGAAATGTCTCAACCACATGCACAAGCAAGCACACGAATCCATGCACACACTCAAAACCATAACACATGTATACATATACAGAGGAGGGGAATAGCACACAGAATCTCTAGATCATGATAGGTGGCTTATTATTTTTTTAAAAAGCTAGTTTTAGTTTCACTGGTTTTGATCAGATACTTCATTTCCCCCTTTCCTCGTTCTTGCATGAGAAGATGCTGTAACTGATGTAATGACATCAAACATATCACATCAAAATCCAGCCATTTGTATTTGAAATCTAGTTGCAATCACAGCAGGAAGCAAATGGTTTCCCAACAGTAGACAAACATTGGACTGCTTTGTGTGGGGTGAACTGGAAAGCACAAGTGTCACTCCCATCCACCTCAGTTCAGGTACCAAGAGAAGGGTGTCAAGGAGGCTGGCAATAGAGGACTAGACCAGCTGTACACTCCCCAAGCCTCTAGTGTCCTTTGTCAAGGCGAGGCACAGAGCTGTTAAGATTAACAGTTTTCAGATGGACTCAGTCTTTCCCAATGACTCAAGGCAGACTGGCAGGCTGCTGGTGCTTTTCCTGAGATGCCACTTCCTGCCAAACAGTAAGATGTGGAATTTGTTAAATGAAGGCATGTGACGGGTCTGTGATGTATTAGCCTAATCCATAATGAATGTCATTTCGTTCCTTTAAACATGCTTCCCCAATTAAGGCCACTCAGGCTCAGATAGCTAAAGGAATTGAGCTGTCTTGCTTGTTGCCAATTGGCTAATTCCTTGATGATGGATAAAAGCTACTAACTGCTTTTGTTTGTAAATCTTTGTTTTCTTCAGTAATAGCAATCTTTTAATCAGCTGTCACAAAGGAAAAACCCAAATGTTTCAGGAAGTCCAGCAAGTAATAAGATCAATGCAAAGAGGTCCTGCACAGGACTGGAGCAATTGCTTAGTGGTTAAGAGCACTCACTATTCTCACAGAGGACCCAAGTTTGGTTCCTAGCACCCAAAAAAGTAACCCACCGGTAAACTGCAGCCCCGGAGATCTGATGCCTTCTTCTGGCAGTTTCAGGTGTTCTCTCTCTCTCTCTCTCTCTCTCTCTCTCTCTCTCTCTCTCTCTCTCTCTCTCTGTCTCTCTCTCTCTCTCTCTCTCTCTCTCTCTCTCTCTTTCTCTCTCTCCCTTTCTCTTTCTCTCTCTCTCTCTCTCTCTCTCTCTCTCTCTCTCCACACACACACTTTCTCTCACATACACTCAGTCATACACACTCAGACACTCTCACACAGATACATTCACACACACATACACACACAACACATACACACACTCACACACATAAACATACCTAATTTTTAAAATGTTTAAATATTAAAAAAGAAGAAAAGGCCTCTCTCCTCACTTCCCCAGCCTCCAGTGTGGTGCTATTCATGTCTTGTGGACTTGTGAAGCATCACTGAACCCATGAGATGTTCAATGTTTTTAAGAGTTTGTATGTGAGGTCCAGGAGCTTGAACCTGGGGCTTTGCACCTGCTAGGCAGGCTATCTACCCCTGAGCTACATCTATCCCCAGCTGTCTTTTTTTGAAACAGGGTCTTTCTAAGTTACCTAGGGTGGTCTTGAATTCTTTCTGTAACTTGGGTAGGTCTGGAACCTCCTGAGAAACTAGGATTGCAGGGGTGCCTTAGTCAGTACTATATTTCCATAAAGAAACACCATGATCACAGTAACTCTTGTAAAAGACATTTAACTGGGGCTGGCTTACAGTTCAGAGGTTTAGTCCATTGTCATTTTGACTGGAAACATGGCAGCTTGCAGGCAGACATGGTGCCAGAGAGGTAGCTAAGAGTTCTACATCTGGATTCCCAGGCAGCAGGAAGAGAGAGCTACTGGTCCTGGCTTGAGCTTCTTTAACTTCAAAACTCACCCCTAGTGACACACTTCTTACAAGGCCACACCTATTCCAACAAGGCCACACCTCCTAATGCAACTCCCTAAGCATTCAAACATATGAACCTTTGGGGGCCATTCTTATTCAAACCACCACAAACCTTTGGGGGGGTGTTTCTTGTCAGCATTTTCTAACTGAACCTTGCAGGGCTTTGGACAGATGTCCCTCCCGAGGGTGCATTTACAGAAATCAGGAGGCCTTCCTCCTCCCTCAGGGAAGATGGCTTTGCCTCTGCTGTGTGGAACCTATGGGATATGGGGTCAGTTCTCACATAAGATAACCACTATCACATACCAGCCATGAGGCTTAGCCACCATAGGTCGTGCCTGCCTCAGCAGTTAAAGTAAATGTGGTGTACCCTAGACATCTAGAAATGTTTCTGGGTAATGTGTCATTTGCCCAAAGCAAGCATGTGTTGAGTGCTGAGTGTAGAAGGACATGCAGTAAAGTGAAAATGTGTTGGTGACTTCTCCATGGCTGCCACAACATGCCTGACAAAAAGCAGCTTAAGGCAGGAGGGTTTATTATATTATTTCCATTATTTTATTATATGTTAATATATAAATCCACATTATTTTATTTAATTATATATTAACATATAAATACATGTGATTTTACTATATAATATGTTATTGTATATAATATGTCTGATACTGTTATATTAGAGGAAATGCTATCCATCAAGGCAGAGAAAGCAGGAGTCAGTCGCCTGGTTACACTGTGTCCACAGTGAGGCCACAGAGAGAGACTTCTTAGCTTGGGCAGCAGCTTCCTTTCAGAGCAGTCAGGATCCCAGCCCACTGAAGGATGCCAATCATGATTCAAGATAGAGCTTCCTTCTTAAGACACAGGACATAGAAAACTCCTCACAGGCATTCCCAGAGATCCGTTTCCAGGGATCTTAGGCCTGTTGATGAGTCCATACAAACCACCATAGAAACAATTAACATTTTTTACCTTACCTTCAATAGTAGGCTGAAGAAATTTGAAGGAAATTTAAAACAAAAGACTGCCGAGAGGAGAACATTCCTCTGGCAGGGCACTGTTATTTCTGACATTTTGTCACCCCATAGACTTTCTTGGAACTTTCTAAGGCATAACTGGAGACTCATCTTAGGCTGAAACCAGTGTGAGTTCAGTCTGTGGGACCAAGATGGCCCTTCACATGTTTTTGTAAATAAAGTTTTATTCCAGAGTCTGTCCAGTCATCAGTATCTGGTCTGTGGCTGCTTTGAGCTAGACCAGTGGAGTTCGGCAGCTGCGGTGGACACACGCACTTTACAAGGACTAAGCTACTCCCTATGCTGCCAGCAAAGAAGCTCGCCAACCTCTGGTTTTGATTTTTTTTAACATGCACTCCCCTTCTGCCCTCTCTCTGACAAGATTTCCCCTTCTCTCACCTCTCCACTAATGCTAGCTTGTCATAGAACTTCATGCTGAGCTCAGTGCATGCCCATGCCCCTTGATTTAGGGGCCTCAGTGGACCAAATTAAGGTTTATGAGCTTCTTCTTAACTGTTCAATTGGTGAGTGTAGTGTAAGTGACAGGACTTTGTGTAATGGTGGCGGTCTAAGTCAACAATGCCCCTCATAGTATTTAACACTTGGCTCCCTGTAACGGCATTGTTTGGGAGGGGTTAGAAGATGAAGCCTTGCTGGAGGAAGTATGTCACTGTGGGTGGGGTGGAGAGGAATGACTTTGCCCTGAATCCAGTTGGAATTCATTGCTTTCTGTTTGTTTGAAGATGTGAGTTTCGAGCGTTCTGTTTCCGCCACCATGTCTGTTGATTGCTGCCATGCCTTCCCGTCACCATGAACTCTGGACCTACTGGAACGAATTGTAAGCCAGAACACTCTTCTGTAAGTCACTTGGGTCATGGTATTTATCACAGCATCTGAAAAGAAATTAATACCGAAATCGTAATTATCTAGTGTTGTGGTTTGATTTTGAAACATCCCCCACATCCCATGCATGAAACTTTGCCAGAGGAAGAGAGTCAACAGGAACAATAGATCGCCTGTCTGGCCTCTCTTTTCTTCATGTGGACACAGTGTGAGCAGATACTCCATGCTCCTGCCACCATATCCTTCCAATCATGGCGGGCGGTGTCTTTCGAACTGTAGGCCAAAGCAAACCCTTCTACTCTTAAATTAATTCCTGTTAGATGTTTGTCACAGCAAGAAGAAAATAAAACATGTAACTGCCTGTGATTCTGTCAGTGAATCTCAAGCATGAAGAAGTGTCTCTGATTGTAGTCAGTCAGACACCATGTGGCATAATGCGGGGATTAGAAGCAGGGACATTTGATGGCCTTTGCTAGCTTTGAGTACAATGGTTGGTAAGAAATGAGAGAAGAAATGCAGGCAGACTCCAGGAGCAAAGATGGGCCATGCCTGACAGCTAGCTTGGAAGTAGGGACCTCTGTCCTACAACCCAAGCAAATAAACATGGCCAGCAATCTTAATGAACATTGAAGCTGGTCTCTTCTTGATTGTCTGGGAAGGAATGCTGTACTGCTGCCTCCTTAGCCATCACTTCTGACCTGTAGAACCATGAGTAACAGATTCATGTTTTCGGTCATGTTTTAAGTCTGAGGAAATTGCCGAGCAATCATCAAAAGCTAATATTGGGTCAACCAATGTGACTAGATGTTAGCTGCTTTCTTAGTTTTGTGATGAAGTTCCTGATAGCGTAAGGGTCAAGGTTTTCCTCTGGTTCACTATCCAGTGGGCACAGTCCATCTGTGGGAAGGCATGGTAGCAGGCCAGCTTTTGTCTAGGGCAGTAGAAGCTGCTTGCTCACATAGTAGCCAACCAGGTGGCAAAGAACAGAGTTCTGGAGCTTGGCTCAATTTCTCTCTCCCACACACTGACTC